>NC_043005.1:34168880-34346380 GCF_006345805.1 Octopus sinensis
TGAGGACAACATATCTACTGTTGATGACTTTTTTGACCAACAGGATGACAGCTCCTTCACCAATGAGATCCAAGTACTGCAACACTGATGGAAGGAATGTGTGGACTGCTAGAGGGACTATGTTGAAAAGTAAACCTCATTTGGTCACATTCCAATAATACCCCACCATATTATAGGCACAGTTAATTTTCCTAATCTATGTGATTGCAGAGATAAAAATACTTGTGAACTCTTGAATAAATGTAAAACTAAAAATGTAATCTACCAATGTGACTTATTCTCCAATAATTACAAGAAAATTTATATAGGAGCAACTAAAAATGAAATGAAACTTAGATATAATTCTCATTGCTCAAGTTTCAGAAAGAGAAGTAAGACTAACTCTTCCGTAATAAGTAGTTACATCTAGGAACTGAAAGATAATAACATTAATTATAGATTAGGATGGCGTATTCTAGCCAAAACATCTTCATAAAACCTTAAAAATAATCGCTGTAATTTATGCATAAATGAGAAAGTCTTAATTTTAATGGCCAAATCAGAATTACTTAATAAACGAGACAAGAAAAATATTGCATGTTTACATAGAGATAAATTCTTATTCTGTAAATACTGCTAATACCTACATTATAGGTTATTAGCTGACCTGCCTAACATCTGATTACTTACCCTAAACCCCTCCCCCTCAATACAGAGCATAATTTAACATCACATCACAATTAAATTAAATCAAATTATCCCAATTAACTGAATTATCTATCTTACATTCTACGATGTACACCAGGACATAAAATATTCTATAATATATTCACTTTAAAGTTAGATCGCTGACTAACATATCAATTGCTAGGGCAGCCACTGACATAAACATTATTAAATGAGCGATTTAGGTTGTCCTAGCTGACTGTATTGGTTTTTAATTATATTAATGAGTAGATAGATAGCACCACACATAGCAACATATTATTTTTATTTATATATTTTATTATTATACCTTTTACATAACCCAAATTTATACATTATATCACACTAACATTTTAAAAGCATCCTTAGGTTTTAACAAGGGGATTATGTGTAATCATAGGGACTTATCTAGCAGTCACAAACAGCGTTATATATTACAATTAACAACACCAGATATTAATACCAGGTACAACACCTTTGACTAACACTGCCGGTCAACTAGTCATTTCCCCCACTTATTTCTCCATTCATCTAACTGAAGAAATGTACACACCCGTGGAATCCAAAAAGGGCACAAAAATGTAAGCCTAAAAACTTAATGAACTTTTTCCTTTTTTCCTTTTCTCCTTTTCCTTTCCATTTCCCTTTTTCTCCTATCTATATTTCTCCAATAAACTCTAAATCATTCTGATGATGTTTGTTAAATGGAACAAGATAAATGCAAATTTACTTTGAAATAACAAACTCAAACAGCAGTAAATGTTCTTGAACTACTGTTAAACTATGACCTTTTAATACCATTGATCAACTTGTAATTGTTAATTGTTTCTCCATTTCTTTTCTTATCTGTATATATACATATATATAAAATTGTTAAAGAGGACAACAAACGTTTTTGTCCTTTTTAACAATTATATATCTGCTATATCGGAAGTCTGCAATAGCTCCATAATTACTGTTTCGGCTATAACTTTGGAACTTTGGTAATCTGTTACAACACTTACCTAGTGTACCTAATTGTTTAGATCAACTGTGAACTAAACTTCCATATTTTGTATATATATATATATTAAAAATGTGAAAGGCTGGTTTATGGCATTACCTTAGGTTTCCTGTCCATGAAGTGTTTAGCTTTATGGCATATTGTCAGATCCCAAACACCTGTTGGCCCATGACCTCTTAAAATATGGAGGGGCAAATGCCTCACTACTCAAAGTTAACAAGTGGGGATTATCTCTATTGCTAATGACCATCAACTTCTGGCTGTGCCGCCATCTTACAGGCTCCAAAAGGCTAGCAGGAACTTCCTGAAATGTAAACATGGCCCGAAAATCTCCGTTCTGGAGATTTTTGAAGTGAAATTTCTGGGTAAAGTGCTGGTTAAGAAGTGCACAATACCCCGAAATAAGGAGACCCTACAGTTCGAATGCTGGAAGTTATTCAAGACATTTGCCAAAAGATTACTTGAAGTTCAAAGACGTCAACATGTAAATTGGCACAGCAGTCTCACATAAGCAGGAGGTCATGTCAAAGTCTAAAATTGAAGCCATATCATTTCACATGTGTACAGCAATTAAAAGTGGATGACTAGAGCAAACAGGTTTCTGAATAGCAATTACAAGCAGCTAAAATAGCACAATGACAATTGCAAACAAAAGGCTGGGTGTTTTTTTTGTGTGTAAATTTATTTCTGTATTTACACAATGCAATGAACTTCAGGGACATGCACATAAATAGGTAACTAGATACTTAGGCAGATAATTTATACATACATATATATATTTACTTGAGTCTAAGAGACCTTAAGTCAGGGAGAAGATGCACTCATATAACTGTTGGTATGCACTACACTTTACACATCACTTTATGCATCACATATTACATCACATTACGCATTAAACATTTCACACCACACAGTAATATGTAAAAAAAAACCCACATAACTTTATCCTTTACATGCACCATGCACCCCACCCCCACAGAGAAACCACACATTTTTATACAATCCTTCTCAACTTCACAATTTCCTTCTGCCAACTCAGCAGCAAACTTAATCAAGGGGCATAACTCATAACTGACTCTCCTGGAACATTTTTATCCTACCACCTTTACACAGCAGATGCTGACTGGTCATGCTCATTTCCACCTCCAGCAGTGGAGAGTGGTCGCCATTTCCCCTCCCATGTTGGCTATTTCTGATGCGCATATATTATATAACTGGTTTGTGGCTTAACACTCCATTATATAGTTTCACACAAAACTGATTGGTAAGACCAGCCGTGATGGATAATTAACACTATAAAATTCAGACAATGTGTATATATATATATATATATATATGTAGGGAGAGAGAGAGAGATACATATATGTATATACATACATATATACATACAGTCACACACACATATGTACATATACTTTTGTGTGTGTGTGTGGTGTATGGGTGTGTATGTGCATGTGTGTGTATGTTTTGCCTGTGTTTGTGTTTATTCCTTTGTCCACCACTCGACAACTGGTGCTGGCTTGTTTACATCTCTGCAACTTAGTGGTTCAGCAAGAGAGACCAATAAAATAAGCATCAAACTTTAAAAAAAAAAAATCAAATACTGGATTTGATTTGTTCAGCTAAACTCTTCAAGGCAGTGCCCCAGCCAGGCAGCAGTCCAGTGACTGAAGCAAGTAAAAGATAAAAGATAACAAAATAGATATGTTATTAACAAGGAAATTTCCCCAAGATTTAGAGATTGACTGCAATGTTATAGCAAAACTTCAAAATGAAAATAAGCATTAATAGTTTGGTATTTAAATTTCAAGAGTCATATTTGGAACATTTGTGAGAACAAATTCTGTTCCAATGTAGAATAACCTATAATTGTTCTGAGATGTAGGAATGTTGAAGAAAACAGACTTGCTGTTGCTTTGATGGAACATTGCCAACATTTGTTCAACTCATAAATACATTAGTTACTGACTTGTGAACATAGTGCTTAAAGGAGTGCAAGTTCAGTTGTTAAAATATTCACTTCATTATAAATTTATAAGTTTCAACTTAGTTTCCCTTGAGTCGAGTTACGGAACTAATAAAGCATGAAATAGTTACTTTATTAACTAATATAAAAAATACCGTTTCCATTATAGTGTCATCTTTTAATTTGATATTTACAATATTCTATTTGTATTGAGTATGTTTGACTTTTTAATCCTCTTTCTTGTTAGAATGGCTGTTAATTTGGTAACAATTGCATGTATTATTGACTACTCTTCTGTTGAAGAATTGAAGAATTCTGGCTTATGTCTGCAACAATATGATGGTGTAGCAGTAAACTCTTAAGGAATTCGATCCACAACTGGTTTTAAATCACAACTGGAACTGCTCCATTACTAATGTCCTTGGGAAAGGCACAAATAACTCAACTTCCAAATGACCTTGTTTGTTCTTCTAGAATTAAAAATAAAATAAAAAAGAATATATGTATGTGTATATATATAATACATATAGTTGTTTTTTCTTGCATTGTGTCTGTGTGTGTGTGCATGCATGTATGTGTGTGCATGCATAAGTGTGTATGTGTGCATGTGTGTGTGTGCGTGTGTGTGTGTGTGTGTGTGTGTGTGTGTGTGTGTGGTGTGTGTGTGTGTTTCTGTATGTCTTTCAACTTACAGACAAAACAACACAGACTTTAAAAAAAGACTTTCATTTTAAACAATTTATGAAGGTTTGAGCATAATTAACGAATACTTTTACCAGTAGCATAGCAATGGGTAATGACCTAGTTATTATAATGAAACTTTTATCAAATTTCTTGATATTGATACAAAATCATGAAATGAATATTTAAAATTAAATTTAATAAAACAAAACAAAGATGTACATATTCATTCTTAATACATTCTGACAGATTTGAAAGTTAATTATGCTAATTACTGTTGTATTTTATGTATGGAGAACAAATTTCTTATTTCTTATTTGTATAACTCATCCTATAAATACTCTCAATTATACCTCCTCCTCCTCTTTAAGATTATATCTTGCTGTGTGCATAGTGTTCTTTAAGTCATTGCCTGTCACTAAGCCTTGTATGTGCACTTGTCTTCCACCTCTTATGTTAATTTTCTCTGTATCAGTCTTTTACTCTCTCTCCCATTCTCTCTAAATGACTGGAGAAAACAACCACTAACCAACATTTGTATTGGCTAACATTATGCAGAGATGACTTGTAAATAATGGTTTATTACATGGACATGATATAGCAAGTATCTTTAGTAGGATTATGTGTATTATTGTCTTGTTGTCCTTATTGAACAAATTGTCATTGTTGTTTAGCATCAAAGTCCTTCTTTACATAGAATGGTGGAGGTGTGATTTGAGGGCAATTTGACAGTCTGTGTAATTGAACAGTTCTCCACCAACACAGTAATAGAATGCAGTGGAGTTTAGTAATGATAAGCACTTAACAAGCTGAGCTTTTAACCTTGTTCCAAGCTGTGGTCATTTTACCTGCATATTTTCCTTCTAGAAATCTGAGGCTTTTGTGTTCGTTCAGTTATGTTCATTTTTCCATGCTAGTATGGGTTAGATGAATATGTCATTGAAGCATTGTTTTTCAACTGGATGCCCTTCCTGTCACTAACCTTAATCTGGATTTGAAGGTACAGAGCTACCTAATGATTTGTTCACAAGGAAAATGACAATGAATTTCACTGTTTGAATCTCAGCAATTTTTTCAGTGAAGCACAAATGTAAACATTCAAATAGATGCCTCATACACGTGCTTGCATACATACACATCTACACATGCATGAACACATCCATACATGCATGTACACACACACATGCACATGCGCAAACACACACACACACACACACACAAGATGCTCTGTACAGTTTCTGTCCACAAAAATCATCTACAAGGCATTATCAGTTGGCCCAAGACAATTGTAGAAGACACGTGTCCAAGGTGCCACATTATAGGACTGAATCTGAAACTCTGTGATCATGAAGTGAACTTCTTAACCACACAGCCTGTACATACTCATGAGTAATAAATCCAGTTGCCTATTCCTCTTCCAAATGCAAATTCTACTGAAGGAAAATAAAATGGTAGAAATATTTAGTTTATATTATATAAAAAGGGTTGGTAAATTATCAAATGTAATAAAGGGTTAATAGATTAAGATTTTATTATATGTAATAAGAGTTAATAGATTAAGATTTTTTTCCTTATTCGCTAAGGGTTAATAAGTTGACTCTTTATAAATTAAATGCTTATCATGTATCTTAAGGGTTAATACATTCGTCTGTTATAGAAGGTGGTGAGTTGGCAGAATCATTAGCACACCTGGTGAAATGCTTAGCAACATTTCATTTGTCTTTATGTTCTGAATTCAAATTCTGCCAAGGTTGACTTTGCCTTTCATCCTTTCAGTCTTGATAAAATAAGTAACAATTGAGCACTGGATGGCAGGGGAAGGGGGGGGGGGCAACGTAATCCCCTGAAGTGTTTGGCTTTTTGCCAAAATTTGAAACCTACACATTAATATGCTATTATTTGTCCAAGTGACAAAACACGGGTGTTTTCAGTTAGATTCACATTACAAAAAATGCAGTTTAAGGTTTTCTGACACAAAAAATGTAGGTAGTTGTATAAATGATCTAAACTTTGTAAGTAGTCAGATAAATGTTATATTTAGATGAATATTGTTTAGGCCACTAAACAAACTGTTTAGTTACAGTGTTATTTTGTTTAAATTTATACCTGTATATGTTTAATTTTGTAGAAGGGATTGTAGGGGACAAAATATGAAGATGATGCAATAACATCAAGGACTGGATGGGAGGACTCTGATGAAGTGTATGACTAGCATGAGAGCAGTGTAAGGTGAGGAGTGGGTACTGTGTCTGAGCCACAGGGAAAGATTTTGGCAGAGTGTGTGTGTGTGGGGGGGGGGGGTGTATTTTAGCAAGTTTTATATTATGGTTGGTTACAGAGTGACCATTGATTTCGCCCCTATGAAGTACTTAGCTGTGTAGGTGACTTGTCAGACTCAAATGGCCAAAAGCACATAACTTCTTGAATCCAGTGAGTAGCTTAAACTGCTAAGCGCTTTGTTGGTGCAAAACCAATGGTCACTTTCTGAATGGCCGTAACTTTTAACTTCTTAAAAATATATTACTGCTCTAATGCTTTAAAGTTTGCTTCTTTTCCGATGTATGAACTACCGACGATTTCTATATAGGTGCAAGAGTGGCTGTGTGGTAAGAAGCTTGCTTTCTAACCACATGGTTCTGGGTTCAGTCCTACTGTGTGGCACTTTGGGCAAATGACTTCTACTATAGCTTCAGGCTGACCAAAGCCTTGTGAAACTGAAAGAAGCCTGTCATATATATATATATATATATATATATAATTAATAATATCAGGGTAAGAAAAAATTTTAGAAATTTTTACTACCAGTGGTCTTCAAAAATTATAATATATAAGCATGGAGCACATGCTGGATTGCCTCGTATTTATATGTTTAATCTAGGTATACCTGATGATGAAGACTTTACCTAGCAAATTATTTATTTGCTAATTTAAAGTCAGAAACCATGGTCCAGGAAATAGATGATAAATGTTTTTATTTTTCATTCCCTTCGAAATTTATCCCCATTAGTGGTTTGGATTTTGGCTATTTCTTCTCGTGTGCCAGGTATCCTATGATTGATACCTCTTATGTGTTTAAATGTAGACAGTATTTATATGAATAATATATTGTCTATTGACTAATTTTTCTACATGCTAGGTCACTTGTAGTAAAAATTTCTAAAATTTTTCTTACCCTGATATTATTAATTATTGATAATTTTTCTGACAAAATTTTTGAAGTAACGCCGGCATTATTTTATATGCTGCCGATAAAAAACTGCGCTTGCACAGTGAATTTGAAAAATTATAATATATAAGCATAGGGTACATGCTGGATTGCTTTGTATTTATATGCTTAATCTAGGAGTACCTGTTGATGAAGACTTCACCAAGCAAATTACTTTATTTGCTAATTTAAAGTCAGAAACCATGGTCCAGGAAATAGATGGTAAATGTTTTTATTTTTCATTCTCTTCGAAATTTATCCACAATAGTGGTTTGGATTTTGGCTATTCCTTCTAGTGTGCCAGGTATCCTATGATTGATACCTCTTATGTGTTTAAATGTAGACAGTATTTATATGAATAATATATAGTCTATTGACTAATTTTTCTACATGCTAGGCCACTGGTAGTAAAAATTTCTAAAATTTTTTCTTACCCTGATATTATTAATTATTGATAAATTTTCTGTCAAATTTTCAAAGTAACACCGACATTATTTTATATGCTGCCGATAAAAAACTGCGCTTGCATGGTGGATTTGAAAAATTATAATATATAAGCACTGTATTTATATATATATATATATATATATATGTATAAGGAAAAATAAGAAAAGACAATATCGCATCTTACAACTGTTTCTATTTGCACTATTTTGGGCATAATCAGTAATTCATTGGATACAAATATCCCTTAGACAGTTTTTATAACCTCTATCTGAACTCACCTATATATATGTGTGTGTGTGTGTGTGTGTGTGTGTGTGTGTGTGTGTGTGTGTGTGTGTGTGTGTGTGTGTGTGTGTGTGTGTGTGTGTGTGTGTGTATGTTTGTGCGTCTATGTTTGTCCCTCCACTATCACTTGACAACCAATATTGGTGTCTTGTTTAAATCCCCGTAACTTAGTGGTTCAGCAAAGAGATCAATAGAATAAGTACTAGTCTTACAAAGAATAAGTCCTGAGGTTGGTTCCTTTGACTAAAGGCGGTGCTCAAACATGGCCACAGTCAAATGAGTGAAACAAATAAAAGAATATATGTATACACACACATGCATATGCACACACACACACACACACACACACACACACATAAGGTTTATTACATGGATAGGTATGAGATATGTGGCCTAATAGTTAGGGTACTAGATTTA
Source organism: Octopus sinensis (assembly GCF_006345805.1). Lineage (NCBI taxonomy): Eukaryota > Metazoa > Mollusca > Cephalopoda > Octopoda > Octopodidae > Octopus > Octopus sinensis. Next base: position 34,177,569 of record NC_043005.1, read on the forward strand.
CTATAGCAAGATGATGGTTTTGATTCCCAAATTGGTGCATTGTGTTCTTGAGTAACACACCTTATTTCATATTGTTCAGTGATCACTTTGAACAGAAAATGTCATTTTGATGGAGGGAGTGAGCTAATGTACAGCACACACGTTTGATAAATTTAAACAAATCATCCATGCAAATTGTTCAGCAAGAAGTTGCACAGTTCTCATCTGTTGTATACAGTAAAAGGGTCCACTAAATGACAAGCATCTTTTCAGTTTCTTTCAGCTTTGGCCATCCCAGGGCTATAGTAGAGAACACTTGCCAAAGGTGCCATGCAGCAGGATGGAACCCAAAACAAGGTGGTTAGAACAAACTTCTCAATGCCTGCATATACACATACATACATTATGGCTGCCCCCTCGTTATCGAGTATGGCCATTGCACGAAGCTTAACTTTACTGGTGCTGTGATCGAATGTGACTTTTTAGCCCAGCTAAAGATCTACAATGTCTTGTACATACATACATACATACATACATACATACACACATACACACACACACATACATACATACATACATACATACATACATACATACATACATACATACATACATACATAGAAATCTGCAGTTACTCTATCCAGATTGCAAGTTCAGGTTTATACCTGTAATTGTTGGAACCTTGAGATCTGTAACACACTGCCTAAATACCAATCTTGAGAAATTAGGCTTCTCAAAACCAGAAAGGAGAACGCTAATTTGAAGACTACAGATCCTATCCATCACTGGAACTGTAAAAATATGTAAAACTTTCCAGAAGTTTATCATTTAAATATATATATGAGCATGTCTAGATATGCTACTATATGCATGAGAATATATACATAAAGCAAAACATATAAATCTGCGCATATACATCCATCCATCCATCCATACATACATACATACATACATACATACACACATACATACAGACAGACAGACAGACAGGCATACATACATACAAACAAACAAAAATACCCTGTTGTTGATGTTGAAATTCCAATGAAGGAGCCTTGAATTTAGGTTAGAAAGCAGCTCTTTATTAGCAAGAAATCTTGAAATGAAACTGAACAATGACATACATACATACATACATACATACATACATACATACATACATACATACATACATACATACATACATACATACACACATATATATTATACATATATTCAAATATACATGCAAGCACACACACACACACCAATGCTATTGGTTTAGAATTCTCTTTTAGGCACCATAAATAAAGGCATCATATATTAGGTTTGAGTGTCCCCAGAGAGGACCAAATAATAGCTTATTTTGATCAGTTTTGGCAGAGAAAATAAGGTTTATTTTCCCCATGGGAACATTGAGATAGGAATGTCATTTCCATTGGTGGTTGTTGTTTTCTAGAACTCTTGCATTATTGATTTCAGGTAGAGATGTGACTTGCTGGTTATCAATGAGTTTCATTTTTTTTGTGCATTGTACAGCTGCTCTAGATGTATCTCTGCAAATATATTACTTATATAACTACAGAGCTGTGTTATTAATTTTCTCTTTTTTTTTCTAATTGCTTTGTTTTATTTGGAGTTTTTATAAGCGCATTACATGTCCAACACAGAGATTATAGTAAGCTTATGTTTTCTTGTTAACAACGCTGTATTACGCAATATACCTTTAGCATTATTTTCATTTAAAATGTATGATACAAATAAAAATTACTCTAAATATTGCTTTCAAATTTTGGCCCAAGGCCAGCAAGCTTGGGGAAGGGGTAAATTAATTACTTCGAACCCAGTACTCAACTGGTACTTATTTTACTGACCCCAAAAGGATGAAAAGCAAAGTTAATCTCGGGGGTATTTGAACTCAGAATGTAAAGATAGACAAAATGCTGCAAAGCACTTTGTCTGACATGGTAATGATTTTACCAGATCACTGCCTTAATAACACTAAATATTAATATTTATATTATATTCTCATTTATTTGTGTATTTTTCAATTAATGTTTTAGAAATAATATTCTGATTGTTACAGTCCAACACACCAACATCATTTAAATACGATTAAAATACACACTAACCCCATTAAAATACCATTCAAATATATTTACACACACATACATATGCACACACACACACATACACACACACACACACACATATATAAGGTTTATAACATGGATAGGCATGAGACATGTGGCCTAATAGTTACACAAATGAATGTGTAACTCAGTTGTGATACCTAGCTGGAACTAATTTTGTTTTAGTTTACCTCTTCTCTTAATATTCTTGGGAAAGGCATGAATGCTATATCTTCTGTTTCCTCTTAGTCTGGATATCTATGAAAAACTCTTGAGAAATGATATTATTACTGTTGCTGTTGTTTTTGCTTAGCCCCAGGTTAGCCTTACATGAGTGTACATGAAATTTAAGGGATTCTTCTCTCTCTCATTCTCTCTCTCTCTCTCTCTCTCTCTCTCTCTCTCTCTCTCTCTCTCTCTCTCTCTCTCTTTTGTTCTCTGTCTCTCTTTCTCTGGGATTGAGTATCTGGGAACTACATTATCAAAGGTACCATTTCAAAATGGTAGGGTATAATTTAAGGGAGATTTAGTTGTTATTCCTAGCAGGTCTCACAATTTCATAGAGGCTTTTCTCCCTTTACATCACCCCATGTTCCTTCAATATTTTGTTTATATTCTTAACGGTGGCAAGCAGACAGAGCCATTAGTGCACTAGACAAAATACTTAGTAGTATTTCTCCTGACTCATTACATTTTGAGTTCAAATTCTCCCAAGGTCAACTTTGCCTTTCAGCCTTTCAGGGTTGATAGAATAAAGTACCAGTTGATCACTGGAAAAGATCGATGTAATCAGTTGACCACCTTCCCACTAAAATTGCTGGCCTTCTTCCAATATTTGAAACCATTTTTAGAGGGTGGATAAAGGTGGCAAAATATTTAAACAATCGGGCAAGATGCCATGCCTATTTCTTCCAACTTTTCATGTTCTGAGTGTAGTTCCTACTGGGGTCAACATTGCCTTTTGTTATTTTGGTGTCAATAAAATAAAGTACCAGCTAGATACTTGGAATGATGGTATCAACTATCCCGCTTTGTCCCTGAATAAGAAATCATCATCATTATTATCAAAGGTTATGAGCTGGTAGAACTGTTAGCATGCCAGGCTAAATGCCTTCACTTTTTAGGTTCAAATTCCGCTGAGGTCGACTTTGCCTTTCATCATCTTGGGATGGATAAAATAAGTACCTGCTGAATACTAAGGTTGATGTAAACAACTGACCCCCTCCTCTGGAATTACTGGCCTTGTGCCAGAATTTGAGATCATTATTATCAAATAGAATGGTGGGATCATTACAGTGTTTCTTCTGCTTCTTCATGTTCTAAGTTCAAATCCCACCAAAGTCAACACTACTTTTTATCCTTTCATGGTCAATAAAATAAAGGACTGATCAAGTACTGTATTCGATATATTCAGCTGTACCCCTCCCTCTAAATTTCTGGCCTTGTGCCTTTGTTAGAGACAATTATGAGAAGAGAGATGAGAGATGAGTTCTCTCTCTTTACTCTCCTTCCAATTCTACGTTTTGGACACCTCCAATATCAGAAGCTTCTTTCAGTTGTCAAATTCTGAATTTAAAAAAGAGACAACCACATATTCCAATGGGACACTGCAATCAATAGTGAGACATTTAGTTTTTGGGAATATTTTCTTTCTTACAATATTGGTTTCAAATTTTTGCACAGAGCCAGCAATTTTGGGGAGTGGCTAAATTGGTTACATCAGTCCCAGTGCTCAACTGGTACTCATTTTATTGACCCCAGAAGGATCAAAGACAAAGTCAATGTCAGTGGAGTTGAACTCAGAATGTACAAACAGATGAAATGCTATAAAAGCATTTTGACCATCCTGCTAACAATTCTGCCAGCTCGCCTTTTCTCGTGTTTTCAATATTAAATATGAGAACATTTTTAAACATTCATTTTGGTTTTCTTCTCATTATAATTAATTTTGAATTTGGACTTAATTAATATTCTAATCAAGAAAATTTCCAATTCCAACAGAGCAAATTGTATATTCCTTTCTATCTGTTCAGCTATAACTGGCTCTTAGTGTATCAATAATTATCAAACCTTTCCTATGACAACTAACTCTCCTGGCTGTTAACATTTAATTCAACACTCTACACTCATTCTTTTTCTCAAGTGGTTTGCTGTCATGTAAAGAGAATGGGATGGGGAAAGGTGAGCTGGGAATTAGGGTAGCAACATGTCCACTGAATGGACATGATTTAATGATACTTCAGCCAAAAGATAACTCCCTATTTGCAGGGTCCTCCCCATTCCACTGCTCCGACAAGCTCAAAGGAACTTTCATAGCAGAAAATTTTATTGTATTTTAGTGTGCAGAAATTTTATCATGCTAACCACCTCCATAACAACCACCACTGCCACTGCCACCACCACCACCACCACCACCACCACCCATCATAATCCCATCATAAATTTTGCTAGTCTGTGGGTATTTCAAGCCACAAACAAACCAGTATTATAGTCAATAATGATTAAAAATACTGACTGTTCTTCTGTTTAAAATAATATAGATTTTTAAATAAAGCTTTTTGATGTTTTTGGCAACCAAATCGGTATTTATGGTTTTATTTTGTTTTGTGTTTTTAGATCTAAGAGAAGACACCACATCACTCTAATGAAGGATACCAGTGTTAATCAATGTTAGTTTTGCAGGTCAGAAATGAAGCCTTTTATTAATTTTCTATTTTGCATTGATATCAGAATTATTACTGCAGAAGTTTCTCCAGGATATTTACTGTGTGTGTGTGTGTGTGTGGTGTGTATATATATATATATATAGGGCACAGATAGTGTGTCTATAGCCAGCTGGAGGAGATATCTTCCTGGGGCTACAAAGTACAGTAGCATCCACCCTTAGGGGTTAGCCATATTCAAATGGCAAATATGCGTCACTATATATATATATATATATATATATATAAAAGGAAATGAAGAAAATGCTGACAAAATAATTTAAGTAAGGGAGAGTGTATTAATTAGGTGAAAGTTCTTTTTACCGGTTGCGCATTTGTTATGCTTATCAAAAGATATTTTTTAAAGAGAGATAGAGTTCCTTTCTGATAGATTTTTTTCTCTTATCTGTATATATATATATATATATATATATATATATATATATATATATTATATATATATATATATATATATATATACTTTTACTCTTCTGCTCTTTACATGTTTCAGTCATTTTGACTGTAGCCATGCAAGAGCATGCCTTAAAGGGTTTTTAGTCTAAGTAATTGACCCCAGTACTTATTCTATTGGTTTCTTTTGCAGAACTGCTAAGTTATGGAGAATGTAAACACAGCAACATTGGTTGTCAGGCGATGATGGGAGAACAAACACAGACACACACGCAAAAACACACACACACACACACACACACACACACACACACACATACACACATATGTATATATGTATGTTGTTTGTTGTTTACACACCTGTCTTCATCTTTTGTATATATATATATATATATGTGTGTGTGTATATATATATATATATGTGCAGGTGGCACGTAAAAAGCACCCACTACACTCACGGAGTGGTTGGCGTTAGGAAGGGCATCCAGCTGTAGAAACATTGCCAAATTAGACTGGAGCCTGGTGCAGCCTTCTGGCTTCCCAGAACCCCGGTCGAACCGTCCAACCCATGCTAGCATGGAGAACGGACGTTAAACGACGATGATGATGATGATGATGATATATACACACACAATAAACTTCTTTTAGTTTCTGTCTATCAAATCCACTCACAAGGCTTTGGTTGGCCCAAGGCTATAGTAGAAGACACTTGCCCAAAGTGCCATGCAGTGAGACTGTACCTAGAACCATGTGGTTGGGAAGTGAGCTTCTTACTATAGAACCACACTTGCACTTAACACACACATACACACACACACCACACACACATATATAATATATATATATATATATATAATATATATATATATACTTAGAATATTATATGTATATATATATATATAGTGTGCTGTGCAGGTGGCACGTAAAAAGCACCCACTACACTCACGGAGTGGTTGGCGTTAGGAAGGGCATCCAGCTGTAGAAACATTGCCAGATTAGACTGGAGCCTGGTGCAGCCTTCTGGCTTCCCAGATCCCCGGTCGAACCGTCCAACCCATGCTAGCATGGAGAACGGACGTTAAACGATGATGATGATGATGATGATGATTGTGACCCCCTTCAGTCATGAATGACCATGGGATTGCACCTAGAAAGTACCCTCTGAGGCACAAGTCTGGGCAAGGTTGTTTATGGAAGACCAGCAGCCGCCCACACATACCAGCCTCCCCTCTCCATGCCACCGATGTTATCTAAGGGAAAGGCAAAGGCCGATACAGCTTGGCACCAGTGACGTTACTGCTCATTTATTAATGTGCAAGTGGCAGAGCATTCCACAGACACGTGTACTCTTAACGTAGTTCTCAGAAAGATTCAGTGTGACACAGAGTGTTACAAAGCTGGCCCTTTGAAATACAACAGAAACAGGAAGAAAGAGTGAGAGAAAGTTGTGGTGAAAGAGTACAGCAGGGTTCGCCACCCCTCCCTGCCGGAGCCTCGTGGAGCTTTAGGTGTTTTCGCTCAATAAACACTCACAATGCCTGGTCTAGGAATCGAAACTGCGATCCTACGACCACGAGTCTGCTGCCCAAACCATTGGGCCATTGCGCCTCCCCCCCACACATATATATATAGATTGCTAGCCACTACACATTCTTTATTTTATCTCCTTGTTTCTTTCTATGTTCCCTTCTGTGGAAGAGCGTAGGCTCAAAACGTTAAAGACTTTTTCACTTCCTGACCGTTATATAATATATCTGTTTGTTGTCTACACCACCTGTCTTCGTCTTTTGTTTGTTTGTGAATCCTCCCCCTAGATATATATACGTGTATGTGTGTGTATGTATGTATATATGTACGTATATATACATATATATATATACATACATATGTGTGTGTGTATATATATATATATATATATACACACACCACCACACATATATATACATATCTATACTTGTATATATACTTAGAATACTGATTTTAAATTTTGGCACAAGGCCAGCAAGTTTGAAGGAAGGGGCTAGTCAATTACATCATATATAGGTCAAGTGGTTGTGGGGGACAAACACAGAAACAAAGATACACACACATAGATTTATATATAATTATATATGACACTCTTCTTTCAGTTTTTGTCTATCAAGTCCACTGACTAGGTTTTGGCTGGTCTGGGGTTATAGTAAAAGTTACTTGCCCAAGGTACCACACAGTGGTCTGAACCTGGAATCATGTATTTGGGAAGCAAGTTTCTTACCACATAGTCATGCCTACACCAATATATATTCATATCTATACCTATCTCTCTCTTTCTCTCTTTCTCTCTTTCTCTTTCTCTCTCACTCTTTCTCACTCTCTCTCCTTTCTGCATAGACACTCGTGCATGCACACACACACACACACACATGCACACATACATGTGAGTGTATAGATATGCATACTGTGCGCATATCTATATATCTTGGATAGAGTATGTATTTTCATTTTCACTGCCTGACACAATTTAAAACTGGCACATATATATAACTGTATGTATGAATGTATGTATATATATAGTATACATATGCATACATTATCTATATATCTATCTATCTATCTATCTATCTATCTATCTATCTATCTATCTATCTATCTATCTATCTATCTATCTATTTATCTATCTATCTATCTATCTATTTATTTATATATACACACACATGCATATAAGCATATATATACACACATACATATACTTATATGTTTATATATATATAAATACAAACACATAGACACACATATTCCCTAGAACACTTGGGAGGAACAAAACTTTCATCTGATCAAATCAATACATTGATTTCTGATCTATAGACATAATCATTGCCAGTTTGTGAAGAGTCTAGCTTGGAAACTAGTCATTTAGAAGAAATTCTTTGTAATTTCTCGTCTCACCTCACCCTCTCCTCATGGAACCTAAGAGGCTAAACTCAGCTCATCTTTTACCTCAATGCCTGACACTTTTGTGATGACCAAACAAAATAAGTCATGATTGATTCTCTTCCACATTTCATTTCTCTTTGTTCTCTGACCGAAAAATCTGACTGAAAAATAAATTATTTCAAATATTTTAACTGGAACGACTTTTGGTCCCAATTGATTTGACACGCTGCTTCTTTTTAAGTATGTTACAGTTGAGTTTAATAATAAGTGGTGGGAAAGGAGAGAGAGAGAGAGAGAGAGAGAGAGAGAGAGAGAGAGAGAGAGAGAGAGAGGAGAATGAGTGTATGTATTGTGTGAATGATGTGTGTGTGAGTGGAAGAGAGAGTGTGTGAATAAGAGAGAGAGAGAGAGAGAAAGTATGTGTTTATGAGTGTACAAGAGAGTGATTGTGTGTGAGGGTGTGTGTGTATGTGTATGCGTGCGCGCATGTAAAGTAATACTGTGTGCATATTAAACTTGATATTAAAGTTGTTATTCAACATTTAGCTCATTGTGACTCATGACTATGACCGGGTAGCATTGTCTTAGGTGTGTATGCAATCACGAACAGGCACTCATGGTCCCCCACACATCTCGACTCCAAGATGTGAAAATTAGAAAGAAAGACACTGAAAAGAGGTGGTAGATAGTGGTAATGGGGACTACACCAGCATCAGAGTAGTTCTAGCCTTTGTTACAGCTGATCAGATATGAGCAACATGAAATAAAATACCTTGCTCAAGGACACAATGTATCATCTGGTTCAGAAATTGAACTCATATCTTTGTGATTGTGAGCCAAACAGTTTAACCACTATGCCACTCACTTTTACAATGTTGCTACAATACTGTGCTTTCAATTCATTTCATAAATTAATGCAGTTTGTCTCATGTGGACATCAAATACATTTATATCGATCATTTAAAATATTTTACATTTATTTTCCTTGGGTACAACAACCCTGAAAGCTGTGGTCTATGATATACTTTCTTTTACTTGTTTCAGCCATGTGACTGTGGCCATGCTGGAGCACCACCTTTAATCGAGCAAATCGACTCCAGGACTTATTCTATGTAAGCCTAGTACTTATTCTATTGGTTGCTTTTGCTGAACCACTAAGTTACGGGGACGTAAACACACCAGCATCGGTTGTCAAGCGATGTTGTGGGGGACAAACACAGACACACAAACATATACATACATACATACATATATATATATATACATATATTCAATGGGCTTCTTTCAGTTTCTGTCTACCAAATCCACTCAGAAGGCTTTGGTTGGCCTGAGACTATAGTAGAAGACACTTGCCCAAAGTGCCATGCAATGGGACTGAACCCAGAACCATGTGGTTTGTAAGCAAGCTACTTACCACACAGCCACTCCTACACCTATAGAAGAAGATTCGACCTCGACTGAATTTGAACTCAGAACATAAGATGGACAAAACACCGTTCTTCATTTTCCCCGACGTGTTAACGATTCAGCCAGCTCGCTGCCTTGAATAAATATATTCATTTATTTTTTGTAACAATTTGTAAATGGCAGTGTTATTAATTACAGATATCTATTGGGACAATCACTGATTCACACTTCAGATGATGGGAGTGATGATGGAGTGCTTGTAACTTATTGCAGAACAAATTCCAATGGGGGACCTTGTTTGAAGATCACTAGTGTATGTGTGTGTGTGTGTGTGTGTGTGTGTGTGTGTTTTAGTTTCTTATTGACCCTGAAAGCATAAAAGGCGATACCAAAAAGCTCTAATGACTACCAATTCACAGCTTATTTAAGACTATTTAACCATTTTGTTATTTAGGTACAGGCATGGTTGTGTGGTAAGAAGTTTGTTTCACAACCACATGGGTCCGGGTTCAGTTCCACTGTTTGGCTACTTGGGCAAGTGTCTTCTGCATATAGCCTTTGGCTGACCAATGCCTTGTGAATGGATTTGGTAGATGGAAACTGTGTGTGTGTGTGTGTGTGTGCGTATGTGTGTGTGTGTGTATGTGTATGTGTGTGTGCGTGTGTGCGAGTGTGTGTATGTGTGTGTGTGCACGTGTGCGAGTGTGTGTAATTGTGTCTGTGTTTATCCCCTACCACTGCTTGACAACTGGTGCTCATGTGTTTATGTCCCCATAACTTAGCAGTTCAGCATAAGAGACCAATAGAATAAGTACTAGGCTAAAAAAAAAAAATAATAAGTACTAGTGTTGATTTATTTGACTAAAAATTCTTCAAGGCAGTACCCCAGCATGGCCACAGTCTAATAATTGAGACAAATAGAAGATATGATATTTATGCGGAAAATTTACTGCCTATGTTTCAATTAATTTTGAAAATAATTAAGAATTTAGTAAAAATGAATTTGTCATAAAAATCTGGTGTAAGAAGATAACATGAAATTTTGGTGAGAAGTGGAAAGACACGTTCTATTTGCATGTTAATTTACTTTTCTACTTCATAATCAAAATTAATAATGAAATAAATAAATAAATGCTTAAGAAACTGGTTTGGTTAAGGTAGTGAATAGTCTCCTGAAGTAAACCAATCCTTTTATCTCATACACTTTACTCTTTGGAAAATACAAAGTTTCCTTATCACTTAATATACAGCAGTGTTGTGAATGAGTAAAGTATGCATTTCCTGATTGATCTAACAACAACAAGGATACAGTAATCACAATGATAATAACAATAATAATAATAGTTTCAAATTTTGGCACAAGGCCAACAACTTTGGGGGAGGAGGTGAGTTGATTACATTGACCCCAGTATTCAACTAGTACTTATTTTATTGATCCTGAGAGGACGAAAGGTAATGTTGACATTGGGGGAATTTGAACTTAGAACATAAAGAGAGATGAAATGCCGCTAAGTGTTTTGCCTGGTGTGCTAATGGTTCTGCTAGCTTGCCACCTTAACAACAATGACAATAATGATATTTACTTTATTTATAATTGGGTAAAAACAAATACATTTAAATATATGTTACTACACACACATGCACACGTACACAGTGCACACACATATATGCACACACATTCACACACATACATATACATACACATGTACACATACATGAGCAATACAGTGTAAGTGGAATTTGATAGACTGAAACTGTGTAGAAACCTGTCATACACATAGCCATATCTTATGTTCATTTTCCATATTAACATGTGTTAGGTGAATGTATTATTAGTCTTGGGGGTTTGTATAAGATTTTATTGTTAAAATTTATCTGCAATAAACTGGGTATACTTCTGCAGCCTGACTATCAGTCTGAAGAAGACCAAAGTACTGGGCCAAGGTACCAAGCACTCCTCCCCTACCATCACCATCAACAACTACAAGCTGGAGATAGTCCATGAATTCACCTATCTTGGCTCTACCATTGGTGATGACCTCTCCCTGGACCCTGAGATCAACAGGTGAATCGGACAAGCATCATCCACATTTGCCAGGCTCACAAAGAGTCTGGGAAAGCAAAAACTGATTGCAAATATCAAGATTGCTGTCTATAAGGCATGCACCCTTAGTACACTCCTTTACAACAGTGAGACATGGAACCTCTACTCCAGACAGGAGTGGCATCTCAACATCTTCCACCTTTGTAATTTGAGACACATCTTGGATATCAAGTGGGCAAACCACATCACTAACACCAAAGTTTTCAACTGTGCCAAGATACCCAATACACTCACTCTGCTCCAGCAGTGTCATCTGTGTGTGTGTGTGTAATTGGTTATGTACGTCACATACTGGACAGGCGGATCCAAAAAGGCCTCCTGCATGAGGAATTGACTGCCAGCACAAGAGCACAAGGATGACCTCATCTTCATTTCAAGGATATCTACAAGAGAAATATGAAGTCAACTGATATGGACGTCCTGAGATGGGAGGAGGTTGCAAATGATTGCCCACACAGGAGATGAAGAGAGCAGGAAAGAAAAAAAAAAGACAGGAACTTGCCACCAAAGAAAAGGGCACCTGACAGAAAGAAAAACCAATAGCACTGGCAGAGAGTTCCTTCAAATGCAATCACTGTATGCATGACTACCACTCCCATGTGGTGCAGATACTGCACCAACATCAGCAGCTGACACAATTTCTTCGAGTACAGATCTATGGCTTCTTGAGACCAATGGCTGCCTACTACTACTACTACTGTATATAAAATATTTTAATAATTTTTTAATACAATTCTTTATAATATTTAAGTATAAAAATGATAGGATTATTTTTAAACATTGAATGGCTATGAAGGCCCTTCCAAGTAAAATAGAAATTAAAGGGGTCCATAGGAAAAACATAGTTGGAAAACACTGGTCTGTTCTGAGTTGAGAGAGAGAGAGAGAGAGAGAGGAGAGATAGATAGATAGAGAGAGAGAGAGAGAGAGAGAGAGAGAGAGAGAAACAAATAAAGTTATATTAAATATACAATAATAATTCTTGATTTATTGAAATTATCTTTGGTTTGGAGATAATAAACAAACAACAAATGGTGATTGCAACAGATTCTTAATGAGAAGAGATGATCTCAACATTAAAGAATTCTCTGGAATTGATATGTCACTAAGAAGAAGACAGATTCTCTCTTGCACACAGATATAACACACACATGCACACACACATATGCATGCATACAGATGTACACACACACGACACATATACATGCAGCACACACACATATGCATGCATATAGATGCACATACATACACACATACATACATATGTGAACACACATACACACACACACACACATACCTTATCATCATCATCTTTTTAACATCCACTTTTCTATGCTGGCATGAATCAAATAAAATTCATTAAGACAGATTTTCTGCTGTAGAATGCTTTTCCTATCAACAACCCTCATCTGTTTCCAAATAAGGAAGTATTCCCCCTTGTCATCCATTCAGGAACAGCACACTGGCCAAACATAATTTCACAGAAAATTGCAATCATACTACTTTGTTTGATAGCGATGTTTGTTTGCAAGACAAAGAGACACAAACACACTCAAGTACAAACATACATTCTTTCAGTTACTGTCTATCAAATCCATTCACAAGGCTTTGGTCAAACCAGGCCACTTGCTCAATGTGCTGCACAATGGGACTGAATCTAAAACCACTTGGTTGCAAAGCAAAGTTCTTAACACTCCTTAACTCCACAACAATGCCTCCTTCTATTTGTGTGTGTGTGTTTGTGTGTGTGAGTATAGTGTGTCCCAAAATTAGAGCAATCAGCTTTTTTCAATTTTGCCAAAGCAAAATATTGCTATATTTCGGGTCTGAATGTTGCAATGCAATGGTAAAGGAAACACTATTATGACACTACCATATTTATTTGATATGACAACTTCGATTTATAAGTCCACACTTGACGGAAACAGATACACTCCAAAGTCGATCGTTCTGATGGTTTACTGTCTGTTCGATGTCAGATTTCTGTTCATCAGTGAATACCAGGTTGGGCAGCATACCTTCAACAATCTGATGCAGGATAAGATGACTTCTCTCCAATTTCATGGCCTTATAAACTTGTATGAGCTCATGACGATTGATCATCTTGTAGGGATAGGTCCTGAGATCCTCCTTCAGCACTTGATACATCAATGTTCAGCTTATTTTTGTTGTGGTAGCTGGTTTTCTGACAGAACAATGAGGATTTTGCCATATCTTTTCTCTGGTATTTTTGATAAGCTGAGGGGTCTGGACACTTCTTTTTCAAACACATCCAGGCTGAGTAGCAGTGGAACCAGTCTCTTTGAAATTTCTCAACAATTTTTCAGACTGCTGTTTAGTTAATTTTAAGCTTTTTTGCTATAGCTGTATTACTTTTGCCTCCTTTGTGGAGGGTTATAATTGTATTTTGGTCTATAGCCATTATTTAATTTATAAATCTGAACTTATTTAGTTTGAAACAAAAAGAAGATACACTAATCTTTTATAATGATGTATAATTTTCATAGCTTATCACATTTATTAATAGTTATTAAAGCCCGAAACTTCGGTTGCCTTAATTTCAGGACACTTTGTATATGCATACACACATATGCTCAAACAAATAAATAGTATATATATATATATAAATATATATATATATATATATAGGTGTTTTCGATCTAGTTTGGATTCTTTGCCATCAAATTTGAATTCTTTGCAATCAAATTTGAATTTTTCAATTGGTGCTCAAGCCTTGAAAAAAAAACAGTTAAACTACATCAGCCGTAAGGGAATACATGTCTATCTTTATCTAACTTGTCCAGTGGAGCCCACTGTTGCTCAAACTTCAATCTAACCCTGAGCTTATATATATATATATATATGTGTGTATGTGTGTGTGTGTGGCTGTGCTTTCCAACCACATGGTTCTGGGATCACTCCCACTGTGTGGAATCTTGGACAAATGTCTTTTACTATAGCTTCAGGCTGACCAAAGCCTTGTGAGTGGATTTGGTTGACGAAAACTAAAAGAAGCCTATCGTATATATGCATATATATATATATATATGTATATATATATATATATATATATATATGTATATAGATATATATATATATATATATATATTATATATATATATTGTGTGTTTGTGTAGCCCCACACCCCCACTTTACAACTTGTGTTGGTTTGTTTATATTCACATAACTTAGCAGTTCAGCAAAAAGGAGTGATATAATGAGTACCTAGCTTAAAAAAATAAGTCCTGCAGTTGATACATTTGACTAAAATTCTTCAAGGCTGTGCACTAGCATGGTCACTCTCTGATGACTGAAACAAGGAAAACAAAGATAGATAGATAGATAGATAGATAGATAGATAGATAGATAGATAGATAGATAGATAGATAGATAGATAGATAGATAGATAGATAACTTTCTTTTATTAGCCACACAGGGCTGAATACAGAGGGGACAAATACAAATGCAGAGCTTTTCTTTTCGAGGGTGGAAAAAAATAAAAAATGTAAGATTGCGATCAAAAGGGATCGAGAGGAGGAAAAAAGATAGATAGATAGATAGATAGATAGAGATAGATAGATAGATAGATAGATAGATAGATATGTTTCTTTATTAGCCACACAGGGCTGCACACAGATAGAACAAATTACAAGGTAGAGCTTTTCTTTTGAAGGTTTAAAAAAAAAAAAATAAAATAAAAAATAAAATAAAATAAAAAAGGGGGGGTCGATCAAAAGGGATCGTAAAAGGAGAGAAAGAGGACAAAAAAAGGGGGGGGGGGTAAAAAAAGGGGTAGAGGAAAAAAAATTGATCAATAGGGATCGTTATCACAGAAATGTCAATATGAAGTGTAAAGGGGAGGACAGGTGAGGTTTACCCGTGGAAAGAAAAGCCTACGGAAAAGACCACGGTAACCTCGGTCAATGAAGTCACATGTTATATTTCTTTTTTTTTTTTGCAAATAAGCAACTCTCTGTATTAATTTTTACGGTTCATAGAATCATAGTCAAGGTGGCTTCGTCATTCATACGTGCCATCCTTGCTACATTCACCCATCTTTTTTTAAAACATTCACTAGACAAAACTTGCCTCTCTACTCTCACTTTTTTCTTCAAGTGATACTTGAAGAAGTTGATGAGAGATTGACCAGAGAGGAAAGTGTTTGTCTCTAATCCTTTCAGACGCGTCCACCAGATACATTCTTTCGCCATAGCCACAAGTATGATAAAAATAGCTCTTCCTTCCCGTTTGAAGGAAGGAGGCGTGACGATATTAACGATAGACTCGGCTGATAAACCGACACGTCCCACACGTGACAGCAGTCGTTCGACATAAGCCCACAGGTGGGAAATTGCTGGACACTGCACGATTGCGTGCAGAGCGGTTTCGTCGCTCTGCCCGCATCTCGGGCAGGTCGCCCCGTGTTTCTCGAGCCATGCCTATAGAGCTTATCCCGAACGGGTAGCGCTTCTCGGTAGCACCGCCAGGCCAGGGATCTCTGGAAGTTGTCCATAGGTCCGGGCCGAAAGTCGTTTGAAACAGGCGGGTCAGGTATTCCTCGTCGACGCCCAGGTTTGCCCCGAGCTCGTCGTCGTACCTCCCCTCCACTAATCCCCTATAGAATGCTTTGGTTGTGTTGAAGTCACTCAAGGTCGACCCGGACGGCAGAGTTGCTTGAGAGCAACGCGACACTCGCGGTGCCATTCGCCCTTCTTCGGCCTCTTTTTGATCCACGACTGTAGTTCGGTCATGGAGACGAGTTGCGGGAATGCGTGCCTCACAAACGGCGACCACACCTGTTCACCGTCGTCTACATAGAGCCGGAGATGTCGCAGTCTCAGCGCGTGTCTGCGCATCATCAACCACGGCATGCCCAGCCCTCCTTTTAACGGGTGTTGACAGCAAATGGATCGCCTGACCATCGGGACGCATCCTTTCCACAAGAAGCGGAAGAGGATGCGTTCTAGTTTGGTGATGGTAGGGTCGGGACAAGGTACGACGGTCAGGCGGTAGTAGATGATGGACGCGATGTACGCGTTCACCACCTCCGCCCGACCTTTTAGGGACAGTTTCCTCTCGGCCCATTGCTGGGCGAGAGTGACCACCCTACTCGTTATCTCGTTCCAGTTCTTCTCCATTTGGAGGTCCGGACCGAACCAGACCCCGAGCAACTCAACCGGGCCGTCTGTCCAGCGTCCCACGACGGAGGTACTGGTGGACGGCATGGGCTTGCTTCTCCAGGTGCCGAGCCGCAAGCCCACTGACTTTTCCCGGTTGATTTTTGCTCCTGTCACCGCTTCGTAGTCTTTCAGTGTCTCGCCGACCCGCTCGATGTGCTCGTGGCTTGACACTATGACGGTGACGTCGTCCGCGTATGCAGACACGCTCGTCCCGCATCCTAATTCTCGCGGGATGCCCCTCAGAGTCGCCAGCTTCCGCAGTAGTGGCTCAAGAGTCAATACGTATAGAAGCGCCGAGAGGGGGCATCCCTGACGGACCGAACGTGCAATGTCGAAGGGTCTCGATAGATGTCCATTTACGCGAATTACCGAACGGATGCCTCTGTACAAGGCAGCTATCCAGCCGCGGAAGACGGGACCGAAACCAGCCGCTCTCAGGACTGCCTCCAAGTATCAAAGGCTTTCGATTGATCCAAGTTGATCAGGGCCCCACCCATGCCAGGTTCGTTAACTACCCTGTCTATGATGTAGCGCATCAGATGGAGGTTGTCATGGATGCTCCGGCCCGGCACGGCGCACGTTTGTGCGTTGTCGACCAGTTTCTCCATGACAAGCGCCAACCTCTTGGCTAACACCTTTGTCAAAATTTTCAGGTCTGCATTGAGCAGAGTGATTGGCCTAAAGTTATCTATAATGTTTCCCTTGTTTGGATCTTTCTTCAGCAGAGTTACAGCTCCTCGACTCACAAAACCGGGTATGCTCCCGTTTTGCTGCCAGTTGCAGTATACCGCTGCCAAGACGTCTCCAAACAAGTCTGGCATACAATAGTAAAATTCGTAGGGTAGACCATCCAAACCCGGTGATTTGGTCCTCGAGCATTCTGCCATCGCTTCCCGCACTTCCGCCGCCGTGATGGCACCTTCGCAGCACCCTGCCTTTCTTGTCGAGAGTCGTGGCAGGCTATGTAGGTAGGCACTGAAGTCTACCCTACGTTCTTGCCCTCCACTCGTCCCGAACAGTCGGGCAAAATGCTGCTGAAAGGCCTCACACATTTTACTTGGCTCGAGCAATTCGCGCCCCTGTTCATCTACCAGTGACCGAATGGTGGCTTTGTTGCCCTGTTGCGCCTCTGCCACCCGGGCCTCTCTCGCGGCTCCAACACCTTCGTTCCTTAGAGCACGCATCCTAGCTCTGACAGCACATCCTTCGTGTTTGGCGTTGAAGTGTTGGTCGAGGGCCAACCTCGCCGCCAAAACGTCGGATGCGATGCCGCTTCTAATTGCCTCTTCTAGCTTCTTAACTAGCTCACCCTCTACTCTATTTCTATCTATGGCTAGTGCTTTGCTGTACCTAATCGCTTCTGCTTTTACTGCTCTCTTGAGGGCAAACCACCATTTGTTGTTGATGATGGCTCCCGTCAAAGCCCTCTTTACTAGTGTGCTAATCCGGTCTCTGAAAACTTGTCTGGACGGGAATGATGCGTTCAGTTTCCAGTACCCAGGACCCTGTCTATGTGCCTTATCTAAGTCTAGCGTACACGTCACCAATTTGTGATCCGTGTAGCTGACTGTGTGGAATTGTGGACATCCTAAGTTATCCTTGTCTACTGTCCTACACAGTATCCTATCTAGATACGATCTCGACGACCCACTGCGGTTGCTCCATGTCCACGTTGGTGCATTTGGGTGGTCGAGTCGGTACCTGTCAGACAGTTGGAATCGTCTGAGCAGGTCTCTGAGGCATTTGCATCCCCTTCTGTTTCTGTCTCTACCCACGAAGTCTACATGCGTGTCCAAGGTAGCATTCCAATCCCCCACTAAGAGTAAAGGACGAGACGTTCCCAAGAATACTTCTAGACGTCGAAAGAAATCCGCCCGACCTGTTAAGGGCGGTGCGTAGACTGATACGAGTCGAAAAGCGCACCCATTGCTGCCGTCAACATCCAGAACGATCAGTCTACCCTCCGGGTCTACGAATATCGTCTTGACTTCGAGATCCAGGCTCTTGTGAAAAAGTACCGCGGTGCCACTACCGCCCATCCTCGGCAGACAGGGAGCGAAATAAATGTTAAACTGTCCGCCAAACATGGACTTTAGGGCCCGTGGCTCGTGGAGTCTGGTCTCACTTATGGCTATGATTCCCAAATCATGTGACTTGATGTCATTTAGGAGGTATCCTTGTTTCCAAGGAGACCCCAAGCCACGCGCATTCACACAACCAATCTTGACCATGATTCTATTGGGGTGTGTGCTTTAAACACACAAATGAAAGTACAGAGAGTTACTTACTTGTGTCGAAAGTTTTGGCTTCCTCGTTCTTTGATGTGTCTTCGAGGAGGTTTCTATATAGTTTTTGGGACAGATATTTCTGGAAACCCCCTACAGCATTTGGGAAGAGGGCTTTGAGTTTGTGGTGTTGTGTTTGTGTGATGTGTGTATTTTGATGTGTTTGGGTGGTGTAGTGCGTGGATGATTGCTATTTTTAAAGTCATCTTCACAATGTTTGTGTATCCTGTGATGTACTCCATTAGTTTGGAGTCTTTTGTGTCTATCGCTGATAGCATTGTTTTTGTGGTGTTGGTGCTTGTTTTGTTGTGTATGGAGTTTTCAGGGTTCAGGTATCTCCCTGCTTTGGTTGCGATTTCTTGTTTGGTTTTTCTTGATCTTTTTCTTTTACCCCCTGTGGCTATTTGCCATTCTGTCGAACTTTCATCGTTAGATGAAAAGTCTGACGATCAGCAGAGGGCAAGGGTAAAGCGTCTGGGTGTGTTTGTGCGGTTGTAGATATTGTTGTGGTGCGCGGGGAGGGTGTTGCTGGGGGGTTTGTTGTGGTTATTGTCTCTCCTACATCCTTGGCTTGTCTTCTTCGTTGTTATTCTTGGTGTTGGAATTGGTTTATTTGTTGTTGGTGGTGATGATTCTGTTCTTGGCGCTGGTGTTGGTGTTGTTTGGTTGGGTTGGCTTGTTCTTTCTTGTTTTTCCTGCATTTCCGCATACAGCTTCTTGACTAGCTGTCCATATTGTGGTGTGGGAAATAATCCTGGCTTTTGTGATTTTTCCTGTGGCTGTTGTTGTTGTTGTAATTTTGCGGCAGATTTGCACTCCTTTTTGAGGTGTGCCTCACTGCCACATGTATAGCATCGTGGCCTTCTGCCCTCGACTACTACGTATAACTTGCGGCCATCCTCAAGATGTACGTGGGTGGGGATTTTATTTATGTCCTCTTGACTTATGTGGAAGAGGAACTCTATTCTCTTTCCCAGCCAGTCCTTGTTTTCCGAACACCGATATCTAGGATGTTTATGTCCTCCATTTCGGATGTTAAGGCGGATGTAATCCACAGTGTTGTAGTCACTTGGGGGACACCACTGATAATGACTTTCGTCACCTTCTGGCCGAGGTAACTCGGTGTCAACGTTAGTTCATCAGAATGAAGGGTTATCGTTGAGAATTTCTTCGCCAACTCTTCATTCTGAAAAACCACCTGTACGTGTGCGAACTTGTTCGCCCAAGTCACACAATCCTTGTATCCTCAGATGGGGCGTAAGCACTTTTCGACTTTGTCTGTGCTTGCCTTTTCTGGACTTTTTGTTTTTTTATTTGTGATTTTATATACAATTGTCTTTTTTTTCTCCTCATTCAGTATGTGCTGAGGTATGGGATAGATAGATAGATAGATAGATAGATAGATAGATAGATAGATAGATAGATAGATAGATAGATAGATAGATAAATAAATACATACATACATATACATATATGTGTATGTGTGTGTGTTTCTGTGCATGTATCAATAAAACTGT
This sequence comes from Octopus sinensis, assembly GCF_006345805.1. Lineage (NCBI taxonomy): Eukaryota > Metazoa > Mollusca > Cephalopoda > Octopoda > Octopodidae > Octopus > Octopus sinensis. Next base: position 34,198,178 of record NC_043005.1, read on the forward strand.
ACATTATATAGTTAATCCAGACACATATATATATATATATATATATATATATATATATATATATATATATGAACCAACATTTATTACCATTCCTGCACTACCCACATAGAATTCTAACCATTCTAGGTTCTAATTACATCTGTTACATAATTCATAGATCTTCAGATTTTATTTCCCTAAGAAATCTTGAAAGTGCTATAATGTTCCCACCATTTTGATCTCGGCTGTTTACAAGATTCATTATATAACATCCATTCTAATCAATCTCTTTCTTTCTTTCTTTCTTTCTTTCTTTCTTTCTTCTTTCTTTCTTTCTTTCTTTCTTTCTTCCTTTCTTTCTTTCTTTCTTCCTTTCTTCTTTCTTTCTTCCTTTCTTTCTTTCTTCTTACTTTCTTCTTTCTTTCTTCCTTTCTTTCTTCTCTTCCTACTCCTTCTTTTTCTTCTTTCATGATAAGTGAGAACCATCCAGAAATCAATACTAATGTAAACAATTTTCATGGACAGTTTAACTAAATCTAATATTTAATTAAGTCATGTCATACTGTTCTGCCTATTAAGATGTCAGCTTCCATGATGGAAAGATATCAAGTTCCATCTTAGTTTACAGCAGTAAACTGGGATTATACTCAGTAAGTGGGTGTCAGAATATTTAAACATGGAGTTTTGAAAACCTTGAGTAGAATGATGTATGTGAGTAGAAAAAATATGTAAAAGTTACTGGATTTTAATATTGATTTCAAATTTTGGCACAAGGTCAGCAATTTCAGGGGAGGGTGTAAGTTGATAACATTGACCCCAGTATTCAACTGGTACTTATTTTATCAACCCTGAAAGGATAAAAGGTAAGGTTTGAGCTCAAAACATAAAGATGGATGAAACACTGCTAAGTATTTTGCTCGGCTTGCTAACAATTCAGCCAGTTTGCCATCTTAACTGGATTCTAATCATTTTTGTTTTCAAGCAAATATGGAAAATACTGCTAACAAACTTGTATCCAATCCAGCCAGGTCACACACCAATCACTATGCTCAGTTCTTCTTTTCCAGAATGTGGCACATAAAAAGCACCATCCGATCGTGGCTGTTGCCAGCCTCACCTGGCCTCTGTGCCGGTGGCATGTAAAAAGCTCCATCCGATTGTGGCTGTTTGCCAGCCTCGTCTGGCACCTGTGCCGGTGGCACGTAAAAAGCACCCACTACACTCATGGAGTGGTTGGTGTTAGGAAGGGCATTCAGCTGTAGAAACATTGCCAGATCAGACTGGGCCTGGTGCAGCCTTCTGGCTTCCCAGACCCCAGTTGCACCATCCAACCTATGCCAGCATGGAAAGCGGATGCTAAACGATGATGATGATGATGATGATGAATTCTCTCCTTGCTTATATCTACTCTGCAGGTGTTGGCTCTGAGTTATGCTAAAAAGCATTTGTTTAAAGTACTGTGCAGTGAAACTGAACCCCTAGTCACTTGATTGGAAAGCAAACCACCTAACAACAAAATCCTCATTCCTATACTCCAATAAAGAACTGGGAACATAATCCAATTTTTCTAGCCTTGATCAAACACTACTTCTCAGTCCTGTTATTGCATAGTTCACCCAGCTACAGTGAAAAATTAATATTTTCTGTAAGAATTTCATTTCTGAATAACAAAGACGAATTATTGTTAGACACATTGGAGGTTTCCACACAATTAATCTCAGTTGATGTAGTTCTGTTTTTCCATTACATTGCTCTAATAGCTATATCATCATCATCATTATTATCGTCAACATTCTCCTTTCCCTCCTTCCCTCCCTCTCCACTTCCTCCTCCCCCGTTCTCTTCCTCTCCCCTCCTCCTCTTCTTTATCATTAACGTCATCGTCATCCTCCCCTCTCCTTCCTCCTCCCCTTTTCCTCTTCCTCCCCATCCTCCTCTTCCTATTGCTTTTCTTCCTCCTGCTCCTCTTCCTCCTGCTGTTGCTGCTGCTCCTCCTCCTCCCCCTCCTTGTTGTTGACGAACACTATTGGTGACAGTATCATCATCATCATTGTCATGTCATCGTTGTCATAATCATCGACGTCATCATCATCATCATCATCATCATTTTATGTCCATCTTTTCATGCTGGCAAGGATTGGAAAAGTCTTGTATTGTTCTCACCAATCATTCAACAGAGGTTTCTTCAGCAAATTTGTTTTCTGGTGCCATTGTTAAAAATTGTTATTACTAAGCAAGAAAAGAGCACACACCATCAAAGAGATGCTGGGGTATAAATATACAATGCTCAATATACCCATCACCACTACCCATATGATATGTGTACACTAGGCATATGCATCACATCCATATGACCACAACATGGTGACCTTATATCATCAATATAAATAGTGCATTGCCTTGCAGGTGGGGTCCAGTTAGAATTTCTTCAGGACAAAGAAGCCCATCCTACTCAAAAGGTCCCTGAATAAGGGTTGTTTAAGAATGATGAATGAACACCCATATTTCCAAGGGGAATTATTCAAACCTCAAAGAATCCTTTTCAACACATAGCTATGATGCTCCCCAACTACTCTTGCTCATGATCAGAGATGTACATACCATCAGCCACTAAAGGACATGCTCAGCTGGTTAAGGTCAAACAACTGATAAGCAAATTTGTGGTACTGAGTAGAATATTTGCTCTCTTTCAATCTGTTTGGATCAGAAGCCATGCGAACCACTGTCTGGTACAGCATTATTATTATTTCACATACACACAACAGGTTAATTGTTGGAAAAGATTTCCTAACATCGGGCTGCAACAAGTAACCTTACATGCCAAGAACCTTCCTAAGTAGCCTACATGTTCCTAATAACACTGTTTTCTGGAGCTGCACTAAACTAGGCTTTATGCCTAATTCCTCTAACTATCTATATATCTGTTCAAATCTTTAGGGCTTGTCCCTAATGCGTTTATAACAAGAGAGATATATTTTATTTGCACTTTCCATTGCCTCTGCAACTCAGTGGCTAGGCTCTGGTACTTTGCTATTTTCTCTATACCTCTCATATTGACTTTCTTATCACTTGGGACTGTAAAGTCAATTACTTGGCACTTTCTATTCTCTTTGTCCAATACTAACTTCTACTCTGTCAGTCTGAATGCAAAAATTCCACAACATCTTTTATTTCTAAAACTTTCTTAGACTTTATTAGGTTCATGTTCATACCATTTATCAGTATAGTCAAATCCTAGCATTCTATGTAAATCCAAATGGATTAATCTCCCTAGGTTTTCCTGTCTTTTCTTGTATTCTTTCTGTCCCAGCAGCATGCTACATTCATTTACTATATGAGTAACACTTTCCGTTTCTTGATTTACATGACCAACATTGGGAATCTACCTGATTTTTGTCTATTTTGGCTTTTATTCAATTAGTCCTCAATGCTTAATCTTGTGCTGCTCCTAACAAACTTATTACTATTAATTGTTGAAAACTCTAGGCTTATTTTGTTGGGCATGATAGACAGTGTCAGCTGTCCACAGCCAGCAGACTAAGGTGACATTTGTTTACTGGTCATGCTTTAAGAACTCTGTGAAGAATTCTTGCAGTTCCAAGTAATGCTGATTTTTGCAGGTGTTCTACCTTTACACTTGTACCAATCATTTTGAACCATGTTGGTAGTTGGGTGCTGATACTTTCACGTGCACCAATTACTATTGGTATCACGTCTGTTCTCCTCATTGACCACAACTTTTGTATTTTCCACATCAAATTTTTACTTCTTTTTTCTCTTTGATCCTGTTGTCACCGAGATATGCTATGTTGATTATCATGCAAGTTTTTCTTTGTCATTCACCAAAAATATGTCCTGTTTCTGATGCCTGGTCAAGTGATTGCATCAAATCATTGCATCGCACAGGAATTTTGAAATCTTCATTCTCGGTGACTCCTTCTGGGGTTTTCTCATACCACATCTTTGCTCTTTGTTATCTTGTATTATTATCATCATCACCATCATCATCATCATCATCATCATCACCAGCATCATCATCATCATCATCATCATCATCATCATCATCATCATCATCACATTACTATTATTATTATTATTATTATTATTATTATTATTATTATTATTATTATTATATTATTTTAAAAGGATTGACGTAACTCTTCATGACAGTAAATAGACAATACGAAGAGCGTCATGTAATGCAATAGATATTTTATTGGTATGAATGATATTTTGACTACTTGCCTGTCTTTGTCAAGCTCAAAATGAAAAGTGATACATAGAAATTCAAAATTATAGAAATTCAAATTCAAAAGTTTGAATGAGGAGATCCTGCATTCCCACTTTCACAGAATGACACCATCAGTGTTCAATTTTCAATTTTACAACTGGCAAAAAGAAAAAAAAGAAAATCAAAGAAAAAAAAAAGAATACAAGTCACAAAATGAGAAACTGACAATTCTATCAGTTAAAAAACTTAATTGTTTTCATGCTAAGATCAATAGTCAGTTATCATTTCAGGATGCATGCAAATGGGAACAGATTATACCTGAAGGTCTTACATCAAATATACCAATGTGTGCATCACAGCCTGATGATTCATTGCTTCAAAACTTTAAATTGATTAATGAGAGCAATTTATTTCACATAATGGAAGCTATTATTCAACACCATTGTAAAAATTAATATCACTTGGTGCAGACTTTACGAAGAATTTGAGTGTCCTTGAACAGGTATGTTCTAAAAATCGTTTCAGCTATTTCTGTAATTGTCTGATGAACTTTGAAAAACTGGAAATTTTGTCCCTGAAGACAAAAAAGAAAAGAAACTGAAAAGGTTGATTTCCCATTTCTCTGAGACAATGGGCAAAGGAACATTTTGGTTGAGAACATTTGCTTTGAAATATGAGAAGTCATTTTTATTTTTGGAACAAACTTATTGATGCCAGCTCAAAAATCATAGCAGAAACTTTTCCTGAAATTCCAAAACAACCAGCCACTTTTTCTCACATGGAATTTTCTCACATACATTCCACACAGCACATCGTTCATCCATCACACCAGGAGCATCACTTTTCATTTTGAACTCAACAAAGACAGGCATGCTGTTGAAATATTGTTCAAAATATCTATTACAATCGCATTGTGCTCCTCATGTTGTCTATTATTATTATTATTATTATTATTATTATTATTATTATTATTATTATTATTAATTACTTTTAATCTGTATGTTTTTTACAATCACTTGCCGAGACACAACCCTTGTTACAATCACGTGCCAAGACACAGCTCTTGTTATAATCGCTTGCTGAGAGACATCTCTTGATTTCACTTGTTCCGGTTAATTCTATAAGAGTGAACAACAGCTTGTTATTAAGGTTTCACAGTGTCTCTTTCCATGACACTTAACATCCATGTGCCAATCTCAAAATTCCTCAGTAATGCAGGTTTCTGAGAATTGTTCTGCCCCCATGTCAATCCCAATTTTTCCAACAAATTTCTCAGATCATGTTGCTAATGCTCCCAGTACCCCTACAACTACTGGGATGACAGTCACTTTATTCATTGCTGATAGTCATAGAAGCTCATCTTTTAGTGGCTTATACTTCTCAATCTTTTCCAGTTCTTTAGCATCAAATCATACAACTCCAAGTATGGCAATATCTATGATCTTGAAGGTGGTGAGCTGGCAGAAACATTAGCATGTGGGCGAAATACTTGGCGGTATTTTGTCTGTCTTTACATTCTGAGTTGATAATTGAGTACCAGTTGTGTACTGGGTCGATCTAATCGACTGCACCCCACTCCTCAAAACTTTCGGGCCTTGTACCATGAGTATAAAAGAATATCTATGATCTTGGTTTCCTTCATCATTTTTTCAACTACAACAATGTTTATATTATTATTTTCATATACACTCAACAGATTAGACTGTTGGAAAAGAAAAAATCCTAACACCAGGCTACAACAAATAAACTAAGCACCTGATCTATTCGGATTAGGAAATTCCATAAGATTTTGCAGGTCTCTGATTTTACCACTCCCTGTGGTTTGTGCTCAAACCACGTCTTGCCTACTTCTAGACCACACTTTTCACACAGTTTCCAATGTAACCCTTTCATTACCTTATTGAGTCACCTCAACTTATATTAGTTTGGGCAACCTGAGGGCATTCATTCATGATATGGGCAATGGTTTCATCAACTCTATTACAGATTTGGTGCAGTGGAAACACTTGCTCATTTCTAAGGTTAACCATCCAATTAGTGGCCAAAGCTTGGTCTTGTACTACCAGTACTGTGCTCTCAGTTTCTTTTATCAGTGCTCATTTCTTTAGCCAGTCCCACCTATGTTTTCCAGGAGCTACATGGAATTGATTGTTTAGTCCCTTGTTGCATAGTGCTACTTCATGTCCTTCTTGTACTTCTCCTTTTGTTCTTTTCTTTTTCCCTGATTTCAATCAGCCCTTATTTTTAACTGACCTTAGCAAGGTTTCCTCACATTGGGATAGATACTTCAGCAGGTTCCTCTCTTCATGTATAGACTATCTGTGCCTGCACATGGATGATGGGCTCCATGCATTGTTAGGCACTTTCTTGTCTTCCCATCCTACTCTTTTAGTTCATCCTCCATCCACTTCAGAATTCCAGTCCCATACTGAACCACTTCAGCTGCATGCAAGTTTATTGTCAAAATTATGATTTTGTCATTCAACTTTGAATTCAAAATTTTTCTCAATTGTTGATACTCGTCTTTTCTTTCCTTTCATATTATTATTATTATTATTATTATTATTATTATTATTATTATTATTATTATTATATGAAGACTCACAGCTTATTTTGCTGGGTATGGTAGACAGTGTCAGCTGTCCACAGCCAGCAGACTAAGGTGACATTTGTTTACTGGTCATGCTTCAAGAACACTGCAGAGAATTCTTCCATTTCCAAGCAATGCTGATTTTTGTAAGTGTTCTACCTTCACACTTGCACCAATCTTTTTTTTAGCCATGTTGGTAGTTGAGTGCTGATACTTCCAAGTGCACCAACTACTATTGATACCACATCTACTCTTTTCATTGATCCCAACCTTCATATTTCCCACTTCAAATTGTCATAGTTGTTTTATTTTTTTCTTCTTGTTTCACATTGATCCTGTTGTCACCAGGGTATGCTATGTTGATTATCATACATGTTCTTTCTTTTTTATTCACCACAACAATGTCTGGTCAGATAATTGCACTGGGTCATTGCATCCCACAGGATTTTGCAATTTTCATTTTCAGTAACTCCTTTTGGATTTTGCTCATACCACGCCTTTGCTCTTTGTAGGCTGTGATTTCCACAGAGCTCCCAATGGAGCCATCATCATTGTTATTATCATTGCAGTAATGGAATATGAAGAACAAGCTATAACAAAATCATTCTGCATGCAACTGGATACATGTGGGATACCTAGGACTGGTCCTTGATGCAACACCAAAATATCTGGTTTAAGCAAATCAGATCTCAGCTTAGACAGAAAATGAGACAAAATGATTATTAGATTAATTAATTTTCACCAAAATTGGTTGAATGGGAGTGATTGTGGATATGTAGCATGAGCTATCCCAGCAGCAAAATACCAGCCAACCAGCCTGTTAGCCAACCAACCAACCAACCAACCAACCAACAAACAAACAAACCAGTAGTTAGCTAAAAACTACTTTAATGATATATTTCTGCTTTCGTTAGATGGCTGATTGCCATACTTTTTTTTCCAGAAAATATCAGAACTGATTGGAATGTTTGTCTTTTTGTATCTTATGAAGGGTTAGTTGGCTATGGTGTTAAGGTCTAGTTCTATATTCCTAACATCAATTATATTTTTAGACTGGTCTGGTTGTTGATGTCTAGGAATGTGTTGAGGATATGACATTTTTAAAGATCCCTGATTATCAATAGGCATGGCTACTACATCTGAGGCACTTCTTTCTTTGTTTGAACTGCAGATGGGGCTAGGTCCATAGGTGAGGCACCAAATAGCTGATGTGTCCTCAACTATTCTTAGCCCCAACCCTATTTACATGCATTTGCGTAACCCCACATCATATTACATCATTTCATATTGTATCATATAGAATTATCCTCAATCTGTTTGTAAACCTTTAGTGGTTAAAGAAATCGTCATTCTCATCATCATCATCATCATCATCATCATCATCATTATAAGGCAGCGAGCTGGCAAAATCATTAGCACACTGGGCAAAATGCTTGGTGGCGTTTCATCCATCTTCATGTTCTGAGTTCAAACTCTGCTAAAATTGACTTTGTCTGTCATCCTTTCAAGGTTAATAAAATAAATGTCAGTTGAACGTTGGGGAGAAGAGATGGTGAGGTGGCAGAATTGTAGCACAGCAGACAAAATGCTTTGTAACATTTCATCCATCTTTAAATTCTAAGTTCAAATTCCACCATGGTCTTTCATCCTTTTGGGGTCAATAAAATAAGTACCAATCGAGTACTGGGGTTGATGTAATTGACTTATCTCCTCCCCCAAAGTTGCTGGTCTTATGTCAAAACTTGAAACCACTATTATTATTATTATTATTATTATTATTATTATTATTATTATTATTATAATGTTTGGATTTTGCTTTGTGGTTTGTACAAATTGAGTTCAAGTCTCACCCAGAGACCTTAAGAGACAGTATATTATAAGTTCAAGTGGGCATAATGATTAGGTTGTTGATAGCTGTCATGTTTTGGGGAAGAATGTTGTTTGGTGAGAGGGATGTGTTTTAATTGTGTACGTTGGGTTCATAAGAATTATTGCTTTCAAAAAATGTTTTTGATGACAAGTGAAAAAGGTTGTTTTGTTGTTTTGGAATTATATAGACAGTATTTTTTTTGTTTTTTTGTAGGATATGAGCAATTCCTGTGAGTTCTTTCTTTTTAATTTCTTTCATTTTTGGATTCCCTAGGATTTGAAACAGGTAACATACTCAACCCCTTTTGTGAATATTCCTAAGACACTTACAACCTTGGGTATTGTTCTAATCTTGAGTTTCCACATTTTATCAAATTCTATTTTAAGATCTTTGTACTTGCTCAATTTTTGGTTAGTTTTGACAGATACATTTATATCAGCTGGGACAGTCATATCGATGAGGAGGCATGATTTTCATCTGAAATCTTTGAGCATAATGTCTAGCCTATTTGTATCTATTTTTCTGTCAGTTTGAACAAAAAAAAAAATTCCATTGGAGTAAGGTATGATCTTTTTTCAAGCACTGGAAGTGGTTTGCGCTTCCACCAGTTTCTATAATGGAACAAATCTAGATTCTTGTATATTACCCAGTTAATATACTGTGCAGCTCTGTCATGCTCGTTGAGATACTCTAAGGATCCAAGAGGGCTAGAAATAGAAACAATGTGATCAATGGTTCCTGACTGTTTTTTACACTCTTAACATGAGCTGCTGCTGTTCTGTAAGATGTTGGTCTGACAGAATTTTCATTTCTTTCTTTAATTGTTATTGATCAGTATGAACGGGCTATCCCTAAGACCATTGTAAACACTCCAAGACCAGTGAGATCAATGAAGTTAATGTTCTCAGCTGTTACACTCATTTAAAACATTTCTCCATATTTAATTAATTCCCAAAGTAAGAAGCACGAATGTTATAATCCATCATTTCTGCCTAAACCTATGTAAAAAGATCACCATGATTGGGTATGAGGTCAGCAGCAGCAGCAGCAGCAGCAGCAGTAGCAGCAGCAGCAGCAGTAGTAGTAGTAGTAGTAGTAGTAGTAGTAGTAGTAGTAGTAGTAATTCTTTGGCAAAACAAGATCATGGCCCACTTTCAGTAGCCTAGTTTTATCTTGGGGGTTAGGAAAAACTATTAATATTTGAATTTCTCCTTTTCTATGTCTGTAATTAATATAAAAGTAAAACAAAAAAAACCATCCTCATTATTGTTAGTCATGCTTTATATCACCCACCTTCACAGAATATAATGATGTATTTTCCAAACATTACATAACATTAGGGAGTTATTTTGACAACTGCAGTTAGCTTAAAAAAAGAAAAGAAAAGCTTCATATAATGGTATATATATTTAATACACAAAAACGTAGCAGGCAGGTTACCAACTTGTTGCCAAGGTGTAGGAAGAAAGAGCAGTAACTGTGTTAGTTGCTCAGCCTAAGAGTACACAAATGATAAAGTATGATCTAATATGTCCCTAAATACATTTCACTACCATCTGTTTTATAATTGTTCATGTTTATTCTGAAAGTGCCTAATTCTGTTTCCCCTCTTTAAAGTATTTTCAGGGTATATTTATTACACACTATATAGTTTAGCTACCAGAGGCTAAGGTTACTTTAAGCTTTCTTCTTGTGCTAGAAACTCTGTATTCTTTCTTCTTCTAAACTGTTTCTGATAGCTATTATAATAGATATGTAGAGTAAGTATTAAAAGGATTTCCTGATGCAGTTGATTGTATGAAAAATCTACCCTAGCACTTATGTTATGTCTATCAAAATTATGATATTTAATACAGGAAAAGTCAACTGACTCGGTTGTTATTCAGTAACAGCTAGGTATGGATCAGAGGTGAGGAGCCTTTCTAATGCCTGGGGCAAACTGAAAGTGCTGAAGTACCCATAGGGTTGTTTGTACCTGTTTTGAGAAAATAATGAATCTAATTTTATAAATTCATAGGTATGGTATTGGTAGTCAATTACTTGCTCCTAAAGTTTAAGCTGTTCCTTGTAGATTTTTAGAGATATTGTTTGTATTTGTATATCATTTTAAATTTAAATACAGGCAAAATTTCACTGGCAGTTAATGGTGGTGGTGGGGAACCTCTTGTCCAAATGATTAGTTATTGCTGATATTTTCCTGAATTACACTGTGTATCACGATTTTTATCCTTGGGTAGCAACTGTTCCCTAGAAAGCATAAGAATGGCTAATATTTCCTTCAAACTTTGCTTTTGTTACATTTATTCAAGCCTTAAAGAGTCCCTCTCAATACATGGCTATGAAGTTCCCCACAACTCTTGCTCATCGTCAGAGATGTACATATTATCAGCCTCTAAGGGACATGTTCAAATGGTTAAAGTTAAGCAACTCTGTGGTACAGAGCAGAATATTTGCTATAACTATACTTCTGTTTCAGCAACTCAACACTGAATCTGTCTGAAATGTAATGGAGACTAGGTCAGTTTCAAAACATTTATGTCCAGATCACAAAAGCAAAGTTTGAAGGGAATAGTAATCATTTCCTTTGATTTCTAGATAGAAGAAATAGGAAATAGCACTTACTGACCAAAGACAAAAGATAAATAAATAAATAAATAAATAAATAAATAAATAAATAAATAAATAAAAGTTTTGTTACACAGTGTTATTGAAGTATAAATTTTTCTTTTTACTTCACCCTCTCCCATGTTCTCAAGTGCACAAATTTAAATCCATGCAAAGTAAAAAATAAATAAAAAAGCGCAAATTTAAAAATATATGAGATTACAAGCAAAAGAAAATCTTTATTGGCTAGAGAAGAGATTTAAATGAAATTCTTGAAACTGTTAGAGTGAGTTAGATACGTTTTAGCCATTATTTGGTCTAGGCCATGTGTAAATCAATAGAACCACTTGGGATAATCTTTTAAATTATGTTTTAGGAAACCACAGTCCTTTCAAGTGAAGTGATGTTATTTACTGAGATGTATCCAGGCATTGGTGGTTTATCTGGTATTTCTTAGAGGATTTTGTCGAGTTACAATTTAAATGTTATGGAGTCTCTTTCTCCTTTGATTTCTTTCGGAATAATATTGAATAAGCAGGACCAGTCAAAGTCAAAAAGTTGTATCACAATGTTGTTATGTAATGTAAACTCAATTTTGCTGAGGGTGTGTGGCTCTGGGGTTAAGTCTTGGGTAATTTGTGAGGTGGATACCAGCACTGTTTATATATTACTGATGAATATTTTCCACACTGAAAACATTATGTAGCAACTTTAGTTGCATTGCAGAGAATAAAATTTGAGCTTTCTGAAGTGATTCCAATAGGCAAAGCCTGTCATGCAATTTACTATTTTTCTTTTTCTTTTCCTTTGTGATTAGTCTCTGGGGGTGTTTCAATTCTTAGCATTCCAAGAAGAGTATCTGTGGAATAATTTCATTCTAGCATTGTTCTTATAAAAACAAAAAAGAGAGAGACAGAGATTGCCCTAGGAAAAGTTAATTTATTAGAAATGCTTACATTTTTCCAGTGAAATGTGCCATCTAAATGAAGCATATCACAGCTGAAGACTATTTACTTCTCCGTTTATACAAATTATCAGTTTGGATGATAACAGTTCCACATAAAAATAAAAAAGAAGCCATTATTGTGCATGCTGTTAAATTTACAAGATTGAGAGTCAAGGTTGATATGAATTAAAATGGATTGACTAACATGAATATTTTTGTTACATGGCTTTTAATTAGACAATCAGTAAATGTGCAGCTTCACTGATTGCTAACAAGACAACTGACAAAGTAATCACTATAAAGTATATTATATTATTTAAATCATAGATTTTATTTTCTGTGGTTTAAAAAAAATAAAATGCTAAAATTATATGAAAAAATTAGAATATAATACTTATTAGAATCACAAGCAAATATTATCTTCAATTAATTGCTTTTTTTCAAAAAATTAAGTCTTCTTTTATCATGATAATATCTGTCTGTCTCTCTGTGTATATCTAAATATTTATCTTCCTAGTATGCTAGCATTTTTATGTGTGTTGCTAGTCATACACATACATATTACTTTCTGCTTGTCTCTCAATTTATCTCTATCTATATTTCTCCCTTTCACACACACACACACTCTCACACACTTACACTCACACACACAATCTCACCTTCATAGTTTTAACAATCACTTTTCCATGCTTGCATGGATCAGACAGAGTTTAATGAGGCAGGTTTTCTATGGAGGGATGCTCTTCCTGTCACCAACCTTCATCTGTTACCCAATAAGGTAATATTTCCCCATGGCAGAATTATTAGAATGTCAGAAGAATTGCTTTGTGCTTCAGCTCTTTCCTTTCTGATTTCAATTCTCACAGGTGCTGTCTTTGCCTTTCATTCCTCTGAGGGCAATAAATAATGTACAGAGGCTGAAAGTAGACTACCCACTCGTTTAAAAATTTCTTATCTTGTGCCTCAATGTAAAATCATTATTATGCTGGCAGAATTGTCAGCACACCAGGCAAAATGTTTTATGGCATTTCATCTGTTTTTACATTTCACCGAGGTGAACTTTGCCTTTCATCCTTTTGGGGGTTGATAAAATTAGTACCAATTGTTTACTGAGGAGTTTACCCACTCCCCACAAATTTCAGGCTTTATGCCTATCATAGAAGGGATTATTATTATTATTATTATTATTATTATTATTATTATTATTATTATTATTATTATTATTATTTACTTTTAATCTGCATGTTTGTTACAATCACTCACTGAGACAGAGGTGAATAATTCAAGCCCCAAAGAATTTCTCTCAATACATGGCTATGATGCTCTCCCACTACTTCTGCTTGTGATCAAAGATGTAAATTTTATCAGCCACCAAGGGACATGTTCAACTGGTTAAGGTTAAACAACTGACAAGCAAATCTGTGGTTCTGAGCAGAATATTTACTGTAGCCCATCTTTTATATCAAGACAAACAATGTACATGATAACATTTCCAATCAGTTAAGATCAGAAGCCATGAGAGCCACTGCCTGGTACTGCATCAGGGCATCTGAATTATTATTATTATTTATTATTATTATTATTATTATTATATATTTACTTTTAATCTGCATGTTTGTTACAATCACTCACTGAGACAGAGGTGAATAATTCAAGCCCCAAAGAATTTCTCTCAATACATGGCTATGATGCTCTCCCACTACTTCTGCTTGTGATCAAAGATGTAAATTTTATCAGCCACCAAGGGACATGTTCAACTGGTTAAGGTTAAACAACTGACAAGCAAATCTGTGGTTCTGAGCAGAATATTTACTGTAGCCCATCTTTTATATCAAGACAAACAATGTACATGATAACATTCCAATCAGTTAAGATCAGAAGCCATGAGAGCCACTGCCTGGTACTGCATCAGGGCATCTGAATTATTATTATTATTATTATTATTATTATTATTATTATTATTATCATTATCATTATTATTATTATTATTATTATTATTATTATTGTTATTGTTATTGTTATTGTTGTTGTTGTTATCTTATCTTTCCACTCAATGTAGGTGTTAATTGAACACAAGTATCAGTAATGGTAAAAGCAATCAAGAACAGTTTAGCTCCTGAATAGGGAATCATCCATCCTCCATGCTAGCTTGGGTTGGATGACATGGCAAAATCTGATCAGTCAGAGGACCTTGTTACACTTCACAGTTTGTGTTAGTATGGTTTCTGTGACTTGATGCCTTTCCTAATGCCAAACTGCTTTACAAAATCCATTGGGTACTTTTCTCACGGCATCATAATTAGTGAAGTTATCTGACAACTTACAAGACTAAAGGGCCTGATGGGTCTTCTGCAAGAAAAGGAGAGTAGCAGAGAGAGTGAGAAAGAGAGAGATAGATGATTTTAGACAAGGTAATGAGAGAGTGTGAAGTATTATGAGAGGAATAGTTTTATAGTTGTGAGAAGGTGGTAGTAGGGAGATTAATAGAGTAGACACTGTTAGGGGAGGATTATGAGTGGGACTCAGGAAAATGAAGGGGTTGGTGTTGGCAGTTTGTGAGAAAGGGAGGGACAGAATGATAAAGGTTGTGTAGAGGATATTCCTGGTTATTCCACATTACAAGGGGTAAGTGTGGATAGAAGATGTGAGTGAAAGAGAACATGAAAGAGAGAAAATAGACGAGGATGATGAGAATCCAGAAAAAGTCATTGAAGAGGTGTGAGGGTCATGAGGGTAGATCAGAGAGATGAGAGGATGTTGAGATGTTGGAGAAGCAGTGGAGTAAAGCAGTAAGAGAGAAAGAGACAGTCAGAGAAAAGAAATGGTAGATGGCAGTGGATGAGTGAGCATCACAGGTGATGAGATGTGATATATGAATGATGGAGTGATGATTGAAGCAAGTGGAGGAGGGAAAGTGAGTACAGGTTGAGGAAGGAAAATGGACAGATAAGAGATATGAAAAGTAGAGTAATGACTGGAGTGAGTGAGTAGATGGATGGAGGAGGGAAGGTAGGCAGAGGTTGAGTGATGAAGATGGGCAGATGAGAGATATGAATGATAGAGTGAAATGAGTGAGGAGATGGATGGGGAGAGAAGATGAGCACAGGTTGAGCGATAAAGATGAACAGATAAGAAATATGAATGATAGAGTGATAACTGAAGTGCGTGAGGAGATATATGGGGAAGAGAAGATGGGCATAGGTCAAGTGATGAAGATGGACAGATGAGAGATATAAAAGGTAGAGTGATGACTGAAGTGAGTGAGGAGATGATGGGAAAAAGAAGGGGGTAGAGGTCAAGTGAGGAAGATGGACAGATAAAAGATATGAATGGTAGAGTGATGACTGAAGTGAGTGAGGTTATGGATGGGAGAGAGAAGATAGGCACAGGTCAAATGATAAAGATGGACAGATGAGAAATAAGAATATATTTAGGAAATCTGAAAGTAAATTTAAAAGAAAAAAATATCAGACACATGCTATTTACAGTATCAATTATTAACCCTGAATATGTCAATCATTCCTCTTCTCTTGTACAAATTAAGAACCAGATTCTGAAGCCATTCATTTTCTGGTAAATGATCAGTTGTGCACTATATATATATGTACCCCGACCACCTTCTCTTTCTCTTCCTTCTTTTCCTTCCCCACTTTTCCCTCTTCACCACCACCACCACAACAACAAATATAAGCTCCCACCCCATTATTAAAATAATTGTCCTCTCCAAAATTCTCCTTGTCATGCCAGTGTGCATATGTATGTGTGTGTGTGTGTGTGTGTGTATCTTGACCTATATAGTTATGTATACATATGTGTATAAACATACAAACATATATAACATATATATATACATACATACATACACACACACATATATTATATATATATATATATATATATATATATATAATATATATATATATTTATATATATATATATGTATTTATATATATGTGTGTGTATATATATATACATACACACACGCAAATATTTATGTATATATGTTTGCACATATACATCCGGATGCATGTATACAATACTTAGTATACTGGGAAGCAGACATAAAAAGATGATGTTGATGGGGATGCAGTACATGAAACTTCCTTCCCACACACACAAACACACACACATTCATATGCATGCACACATACACATGTAATAAGATTGTGTATTCAGGTCAAGGAAATAAAGTCTAACAACAATTAATGACAAGAATTCATCGGTAAAAGTAATTACCCCCACCTCCCCCTATAAGAACAGAGAGTTACATATAAAAACTGGTGATATCGTCTCATCAAGGATTTTCTTCACCCTCAAGATTACTTGACATGATAAAATGAATTTAAGCAGTAAATTTACTTTACTCTTAAATCTCTGGACTACTACTACTACTACTACTACTACTACTACAAATACAACTACTACAAATACAACTACTACTACTACTACTACTACAAATACAACTACTACTACTTCTACTACTACTACTACAAATACAACAACTACTACTACTACTACTACAAATACAACTACTACTACTACTACTACTACTACTACAAATACAACAACTACTACTACTACTACTACAAATACAACTACTACTACTACTACTACTACTACTACTACAACAAATACTACTACTACTACTACTACTACTACAACAAATACTACTACTACTACTACTACTACTACTACTACTACTACATCCCATAAATAATGCTGTTTTTTTATACTTCTTTTATTTTTCAAAATTAAGATAAAGTTATATTTTAATCTAAAATATACTCTCCTTCATTTTCTACAATGCTCTGCCATCTATCTGGTAGACTTGCAAGGCCTCTCTTCTGAAATTCACTCGTCCATGATGAAAAGAACTTCTCCAGTACTGTTCTGACCTCATCTACAGAATTCATATTTTTGTCATACAAACGATTTTAAAGACTGCAGAATAAATGATAATCAAATAGGGCAATGTCCGGCAAATATGGTGGGTTTCTCATTCAAACTGCTCCAGCCTTTGGAATGTCGTCCTTATTGTACATGGCCAAGCATTGTCCTGATAGAAGAATGTCCTTTGTCTTGAAACCAAAGATGATTGTTTTTCTTCTAGTGCTGACTTAAGCCGATCAAGCTTCTCACAATAGATTTCCTTTTTTGTAGTTTGGTTTGTGTTTAAAAGTTCAAAATGGACTAAACCTTTCACATCCCACCAAACAGAAAACAACACCTTAGCCTGGGATGCCAGAGTTTCTCTTTTCCTACCCACTGTCTTCGGTGCTTGACATTTTTATAGAGAACCCATTTCTCATCACCAGTCACTATTCAGTCCAAAAAAGGTTCATTTGTGAGATGTGACAGCAAAGGAGAGCACACATTCACTCTCTGCATGTGATTAGATTTGGAAAGTTTGTAACAAACTCACTCAGTTTGCTGACTTTTCTGATGGCATGCAGGTATTGATGAATGGTTGAATGACCAAATTCAAGCTTCTCTGCTAGTTTCTCAACTATTATGAGGGGATTTTGTTCCACTAGGGTTTGCAGGATGTCCTTGTCAAGCTCTACAGATCTTCCAGGGTAAGGCTTGTTTTCTAGGCTGTAGTCTCCAGCTCGGAATTTCTGGAACCACCATTGACATTGGCTTACACTTATTGTCCAATCCCCATATACCTCATTAATATTCCTCGTACTTTCCATTGCATGTTTGCCTTTATTGAACTTATAAAGCAAAATATGCTGAATATGCTCCTTTGCCACTTCCATTATAACTTTGAAAAAATGACTGCTAAAATCGAACTACACTCTTCAAAATTTGCACTAAGAATGAACACAAGGTAAAATTACTACCTGCTTTTATAACAAGTTGATGCAGGTAGTTTATCCTGTCCCTCTCCGACCTTTAGCGCATGCAATTGAAAAAATGCATTATTTATGGGATGACTCAATATATATATGTGTGTGTGTGTGTGTGTGTGTGTGTATTTACATATGTATACATTTATATATGTATAGGCGCAGGAGTGGCTGTGTGGTAAGTAGCTTGTCTACCAACCACATGGTTCTGGGTTCAGTCCCACTGCATGGCACCTTGGGCAAGTGTCTTCTACTATAGCCTTGGGCCAACCAAAGCCTTGTGAGTGGATTTGGTAGATGGAAACTGAAAGAAGCCCATCGTATATATGTATATATATATATATGCGTGTGTGTGTTTGTCCCCTAGCATTGCTTGACAACCGATGCTGGTGTGTTTATGTTCTCGTTACTTAGCGGTTCGGCAAAAGAGACCGATAGAATAAGTACTGGACTTATTTAGCCCATTGATAAAACTAATACCCACACTTTCTCCCACATACCCACTCTTTCTCTCTCTTTTATTATTACTCCCACTGCCACTGCCACCATCAACATTACTACTTTAAATAAAAGAAAGGGAGAGAAAGAAAGACAGAAATTTAGAGACAGTTGATGATGTTTTATTTAAAGTAGTAGTGTTGATGGTGGGAGTGGAAGTAATAATAAAAGAGAGAGAAAGAGTGGGTATGTGGGAGAAAGTGTGGGTATTAGTTTTATCAATGGGCTTAATAAGTCCAGTACTTATTCTATTGGTCTCTTTTGCCGAACCGCTAAAGTATTTAATAAGTCCCAGGGTTGAGTTGCCCGATTAAAAACGGTGCTCCAGCATGGCCGCAGTCAAATGACTGAAACAAGTAAAAGAGTAAAAGAGTATGTATGCATGTATATATGTATGGATAAATCAACTGAAAATTTACAAATGTGACTCAAGAGCTAATATTTTAGTGCATGACAGAATGGGAGAGACTTTGGATGTTTGACTGGATCTTTGACTAATAGGTACAGGATAGCTGTGGGCTTCTGTACAGTTTCCATCTACCAAAATTTGCTCACAAGCCTCAAGTTCTCTCAATAACTCTCCCCTTCTCACAATAAAACTTGATATAAGAATTGTTTAAATTATGCAGAAGCTCCCTGCCTGGGTTTGATAACATTGTTTTTGATAAAATAATGGAATCCGCAGAAACATCTACTTTTGTTCTTGATCAAACATACGAATCATGATGGAAGCACTCCGTCGGTTACGACGACGAGGGTTCCGGTTGATCCGAATCAACGGAACAGCCTGCTCGTGAAATTAACGTGTAAGTGGCTGAGCACTCCACAGACACGTGTACCCTTAACGTAGTTCTTGGGGATATTCAGCGTGACACAGAGAGTGACAAGGCCGGCCCTTTGAAATACAGGTACAACAGAAACAGGAAGTAAGAGTGAGAGAAAGTTGTGGTGAAAGAGTACAGCAGGGATCACCACCATCCCCTGCCGGAGCCTCGTGGAGCTTTAGGTGTTTTCGCTCAATAAACACTCACAACGCCCGGTCTGGGAATCGAAACCGTGATCCTATGACCGCGAGTCCGCTGCCCTAACCACTGGGCCATTGCGCCTACACATCAAACATACGAATCATAACACTTTAACAACAAGAATATTTTCTTATAACTTGGCACAATGCCAGTTTTGTAAGGGAATGGATTTAGCAGGGTAAGCTAATATCAGTTAGTTAATCAGTCTTAATTATATGCAGATTAATTCTTTTGAGAGTTGGATATGAAAATGTGTAGCACCAAACTAGATGCTGTGTATTATGCGGTCTTTTATTGCTCCCTTTTGTAATATGTTTGTGTGCGTATGACTGTGTGTATATCTATGTATGGATACATATATAGACACACATGGATACACACATACTTCTCTCTCCCTCACCATTTCTCCTTGTAAGTGTGTGTGTGTTTGGTTCCAAAGAAGATATCATTGTGAGGGTCGTTCTCCTTATATTTTCTGTCAATCAGTCAACCAATTGAACACACCTAAATGTACATCTGAACCATGAACACACCTAAATGTACATCTGAAACAGCTGTAAGCTTATAATAAATTAATGTATATAACCCATTATTTCTGTCTATTATATATCTAATATAATGAATGTGAAAACTAATTTCTATGTGTCAGTGTGTCACACTTAGACCCCCTCTCTCACTATTCAATGACATTCCTACTATTACTCATGATGGGGTGAGAGTAATAGTAGGTATAGAGACAGTGAGGGCAGTGGCGAAGACACAGAGAGAGAGAGAGAAAGAAAAGAAAAGAAAGGGAGAGAAAGAAAGACAGAAATTTAGAGACAGTTGATGAGGTTTTATTTAAAGTAGTAGTGTTGATGGTGGGAGTGGGAGTAATAATAAAAGAGAGAGAAAGTGTGGGTATGTGATAGAAAGAGGGAGATGAAGTACAACTTTGTTTAACCATGTCTCTTTGAAAGAAATCCTTGTTGCCAACGTAATGATAACTATCATTTTTGTTTTATTTTTGCTTTCTTTAACACACACACACACCACACACACACACACACACACATACACACACACACACACACAATGTCATATAATATGATATGATATAATATCTTGTATTGTCACTGGACTGTGGCCATACTGGGGCACCACCTTCAAGGGTTAGTTGAACAAATTGACCCTTGTACTTATTTTTAAGTATGTTCTTATTCTTGAGTCTTTTTTGCTGAACTGCTTAGGTACAGGGATGTAAACAAACCAGTACCTGTTGTTAAGTGGTTGGGATACAAACACAAAGGCAAACACATCATCCCCCACTCTTCTTCTATCTCCTACTCTTCTTCTATCTCCTACTCTTCTTTTGCAGTCTTGTGAACTTATCCACTCTCTTACCCTATCTAATCCATGGTTCTTATTCACTTATACATCTCCCTGAAATGTGAGTGCATCCCCTCCACCACCATATATCCACCATTTTCTCTCTCTCCTCTCTCTCTCTCTCTCTCTCTTCCAACTGCAGCAGTCATATATCTCTTCTTCTGCAAGACACCTATATCTGTCCCTCTGTCCATACCAAACTCACTCACAAGACATTGGTTGGACCAGGTCTAGAGTGAAAACACTTGCTCAAGGTGCCATGCAGTGGGACTGATCTCGAAATCACATGGTTACAAGGTGAGCTCCACGTAGACATGTATGCACCACACACACTTACAGACACACACACACACACATACATATACACACACACACACACACACACACACACACACACACACACACACTCATATACATATATAAATATGTAAAAGACTTGTTGCTTGCAATAAATCAAGTTATAGTAATTTCTTCAGTTTCTTTTTGTTGGTTTTTTTTCTTTCTCTATACTCCATTTGGCATTTTGTCAATAGTTATATTTCAAAACCACAGGCAAGCTGTTATTCATAGTCAGGCAACAGGTATTTCATGCAAAATATTCCACATGAATGTTTCGTTGCCAGCTCAATTTTTTACTACTTAGATAATGGAAACTATTGACCATTCTTGTTTTGTTTGTATTATGTTTATATATAATTGATTTGTGACACATTAACATTGCGTCCAATGCAGAAAATCAGCAGCTAAACTGTTGTTGTTTCAAATCCTTTGTTTTCTTGTTTGTTTTCTTATAGTTCTAGAATTACTAGTTGCTGTTTATCATTGTATCTTTGTTATCATCATTTCTATTTTCTCATGTCCTGACTTCCATAGGGGTGAATGTTATGGAAATCCCACCCTCTAAACGCCCTGACAATGATGTCTGTTCATGCTGTGTATCCTTCCAAGGAGATTCCAGTTCTGAGTACACAAAATTGCATTCTTTTATTCTTTAACTGGTTTCAGTAATTCAACTGTAGCCGTGCTCAAGTACCATATTCAAGGGATTTATTGATGATATTGACCTCAGTACTTGTTTCAGTCTTATTTGATTGATCTCTGTTTATTAAATTGTAAAGTTGTAGGACAAAAGGGACATGATATTAGTAACATACATACATACATACATACATACATACATACATACATACATACATACATACATACATACATACATACATACATAATTATGTGTGGGTCTGTGTTTACTTGTACACATACACAAATATATGCACATATGTACATACATACAAATATATATATCTATACACACATATATGTACACACACACATGCACACACATACACACACAAACACTCAGACTGACAGACACACATACACATTTCTATATAGAGGCAATTAAGAGGATAAACAAATGAAATAAACAACTTGGGTTTGATATACAAAATATATATATACGAAGTGGTATCAAAAAGTTCCCAGACTAGTTCTGTATATATACATAACCTGTGGAGAGGGAGATCCAGGAAGATATGGGATGAGGTGGTGAAGTATAACCTTCGAACGTTGGGCCTCACAGAGGTAATGACAAGAGACCAAAACCTCTGGAGATATACTGTGATTGAGAAGACTCAGCAAGTAAGGCGAGATCAGAGCTGTAGCCTACACCAGTGTTGCATAACCAGCTCATTCAAAAAGTACCTTTGAATTTTTGGGTGACAAATCATGCTTGAGGAGAACTATTGAGTCAAGTAAAATCAAAATCAAAATCAAAATCAAAATCACAATCAGAATCTCAATCAAATCATAATTGGAATGAAAATTGTAGTTGTGGATGATGCCAGTACCACCTGACTGGCTTCTGTGCCTGTGGCACATAAAAAGCACCCATTACACTCTTGGAGTGGTTGGTGTTTGGAAGGGCATCCAGCTGTAGAAACCTTGCCAGATCAGATTCGAGCCTGCCCCCAGTCAAACTGTCCAACCCATGCCAGCATGGGAAACAGGTGTTAAACGATGATGATGGTGATGATATAAATATGTATTCATCACCTTATACATGAGGATTCTTGGAGTGAAACCAATGATATTGCTGATGCTGTTGGTCTGTCACATTGTTTCGTGCAGGCAATCCTGACATATGAATTGAACATGCAGTGTGTCTCTACCAAGTCTGAACCTCCGCTTGCTGACCACTGAGCAAGAAGAACATTGCATCAAAATCTGTCAAGACCTCCATCAGCATGCTGCTGATGACCCTTCCTTCATGTTGAGGATCATCATCAGTGACAAGAGTTGGGTCTATGGGTATGACCCTGAGATGAAGCAGCAGTCATCACAATGGAAAAGGCTTTCATCTCCATGACTGAAGAAGGCACTACAGAGCTGCAGCTCAATCAAGAGCATATTCATTGTTTTTTCGATACCCACAATATTACACATCAAGAATTCATCCCCCAGGGCCAGGTCATCAATCAAGAGTTCTACTGCTATGTTTTGAAGCATTAGAGGGAGGACATTCAACAAAAGTGACTGGATCTGTGGAACACAAAGAATTGGATTCTTCATGATGACAATACACCCTCTCACTGAGCTCTCCTCACTCATTAATTTCTTGCCAAAAATGTGAGCTTCTCCCCCAAAACAACAAAATCACTTCAACGCCAGCCCTATTCACCAGATTTTGCACCTGTAGACTTCCATCTCTTACCCAAGATGAAAAGGTAGTTCAAAAGTCACCGTTTTAGCACCATTGCTGAGCAAATCACAGAAGGTTCTTGACCCGCTTATGAAAAATGGCTTCCTGTCTAGATTCCAAAAGTGCCAGTAATACTGGGACTGGCGTATTGCTGTGCAAGGTGACTATTTCAAAGGAGATGATGTTAAAACTCAGGTAAATAAGTTATTTTTTATTAAACATAACTAACCTGGGAACTTTTTGATACCACCTATGTATACATGTAAACAAAGAAATCAAAGACCGAAGCTTTTCAGTTGATGAATATTTAAGTATAGCTATATATTGAGTCATCCCATGAATAATGTAGCTGTTTATCAATTGCATGAACTAAAAGTCAGAGGTGGGACAGGATAAACTACCTGCATCAACTCGCTATGAAGTGTCTATTCTTAGTGCATGTTTGGAAGAGTGCAGTTCGATTTTAACAGTTATTTTTTCAAAGCAATAGTGGAAGTGACAAAGGAACATATTCAGCATATTTTGCTTTATGAATTCAATAAAGGCAACAATGTAATGGAAAATGCAAGGAATATTAATGCAGTATGTGGGGATTGGAAAATAAGTGTAAGCCAGTGTCAATGGTGGTTCCAGAAATTCTGAGCCAGAAATTAGAAGATGAGCCATGTCCTGGAAGATCTGTAGAGCTCATCCTGCAAATCCTGGTGGAACAAAATTCCATTGTAACTGTTGAGTAACTAGCAGAAAAGCTTGGATTTGGTCATTCAACCAGTCATTTAAGTCAGCACTAGAAGAAAAACAACCATCTTTGGTTTCAAGATGAAAGGTGTTCTTCCATCAGAATAATGCCTGGCCACATATAGTGAGGATGACTTTCCAAAGGCTGGAGCAGTTTGAATGGGAAATGATGCCCTGCCCATCATATTCGCCGGATATTACCACATCTGATTATCATTTATTCTTCAGTCTTCAAAATCATTTCGACGGAAAACGTATGAACTCTGTACACAAGGTTAGAACAGTACTGTAGGAGTATTTTTTGTCATGGACAAGGGAATTTTGGAAGAGGAGCCTTGCAAATCTACTGGATAGATGGAAGGGCATTGTAGAAAATGAAGGAGTGTATATTTTAGACTAAAAAATAACTTTGTTTATCTTAATTTTGAAAAATAAAAGTATAAAAAAACAGCATTATTTATGGGATGTAGTAGTAGTAGTAGTAATAGTAGTAGTAGTTCAGAGATTTAAGAGTAAAGTAAATTTACTGTTTAAATTCATTTTATCATGTCAAGTAATATTGAGGATGAGGAAAATCATTGACGAGATGATATCACCAGATTTTATATGTAACTCTCCGTTCTTATAGCGGAGGTGGGGGTGATTACTTTTACCGATGAATTCTTGTCATTAATTGTTGTTAGACTTTATTTCCTTGACCTGAATACACAATTTTATTAACATGTGTATGTGTGCATGCATATGAATGTGTGTATGTTTATTATTATGTCTGCTTACAAGTATACCAAGTATTGTATACATGCATACATATGAATATACACATACATATATACATAAGCATTTGTGTGTGTGTATACACAGACATGCAGGAAGTAAATAGACATCTTTAATTTTCAAAATTTCTGATCTAAGCATCTTAATATGTTTTCAGAGGCATAGGATTTACAATGTAATTATTCTTTTTCATTCCAGGTGCCATTATATTAAACATTTGTGAAGAGTAACCATGACATGCACAAAAAAATTCAGCAGAACTGTCAGATCTTCAAAGAGGTCATATTGTTGGGCAGTATGAGGCTGGTCTTAGCCAGCAAAAAATTGCTGAAAATCTTCAAATTCCTCTTGCTACATTTAATAGAATTATAGTGCAATTCAAAACCCAAGTAAAAGAATCAACAGTTTCTCGTCCTGGCTGACCTGGGCCCTCAGAAAGGAAGCTTCGCTGTTTGAAGAGAATTGTGGAAAACAAAGCCCGTTCGAAGGTTTATGACATTGCAAAACAGCTAGAAGTTAGCCACCGCTGCACCCATATCTAAATATATGTCTTATATATGTTTGTATATTTGTGTGTGTGTGTGTGTGTGTATATATATATATATATATATATATATATATATACTGGGTTGGACAAAATAATGGAAACAAACAAATTTATTTTAATATGGGGTAGGACTGCCTTTGGCAGTAATTACAGCTTGAATTCTATGAGGTATGGGCTTGTACAAAGTTTGAATTGTTTCCAAAAGAATTTTTGTCCATTCTTTAGCTAGAACAGTCTCCAATTCTTGTAGTGATGATGATGGAGGATATCGACTCTTTACTTGTTTTTCTATATTGCACCATAAATGTTCAATAATATTGAGATCTGGGGACTGTGGTAGCCAGATAAGATGTTCAACTTCACTAGAATGTTCCTCATGCTATTCAGTAACAACTTAAGCTGTGTGAATTAGTGAATTATCATCCTGAAAGATTGTGTTTCCCTCCGGAAACAGTTCTACAACCATAGGATGAATTTGATCAGATAAAATGCTTAAATAGTCCTAACTATTAATTCTGCCACTGGGCCAGCGGATTTCCAAGATATAGCTCCCCCACCCGGTCATCACAGATCCTCCTCTATGTTTAACAGTTGGAAGAAGGCTGTGTGGGTCAAATGCTTCTTTTGGCTGTCTCCCCACGTATACTCAACTGGTGGTCAGAAATAAGGTAAAGGATGATTTATCCCAGAAAATAACATTCTTCCACTGCTCTAGGGACCAATTCTGTAGGTTCTTACTCCAGTCTAAATGCTTTGCAACGTTTGTTTTTGAAAGTAGTGGTTTTGTGATTGTAGCCCTCCTGTGAAATCCAGCTTTGTGCAGCTACCAGCAAACAGTTTTTGTGAAAACTGGGTTCTCACGCTGGTCATTAAGCTTTGCAGTAATTTTGGGAGCTGTACTTTTGTGATCCTTTCTAACAATTAGCGTAATGGTCTGACGTTTCCTATCTGAAAGTTTTGGTTTTCTTCTGGAGTTTTGTTTCAACGATGAGGTTTTTCCCTCTTTCTCAAAGGCTGTCATTACTTTTGAGACAGTACTTCTTGATACACCAAACATTTCGGCTGTTTTAGTTAAGCTAGTGCCTGCCATATGAGCACCAACAATTTGACCTCTTTGAAAGTCCAATAGAACTATCATTTTAAAGAATTTGAATCACCTTTTTCTGATGATATCTGAAAGGAAACAGCAATCTTAACAACACTTATTAAGCAACACTAATAATAAATCAAAAATATAAAAATAAACAAGCTTTTGACAGTTTTATAGATACTTTAAAATTATGATGCTATGATGCTAGGTGTTTCTATTATTTTGTTTAACTCCTGTATATATACACACACACATATATGGACACATTTACACCCAGGCATGATGATGAGAAGTATAAAAAAACATATTGTAGATATTTATATATTAATAGATCAAACTTACACAGAGTACAAACAGAGAAAAATATAGGGTAGGAGATAAGGTGTTACAGGTCCTAAAGAGTTTGTGGAGGGCTTTCTTGGTGCGTTCAACAGAACGTTGAGATAGACCAGTGGCTATCATCCCTTTAGAGCCCTCCAGAGAGGCATGGCTGTATAGTTAAGATGGTTGTTTTCCAACCATATGGTTTTGAATTCAGTTCCATTGTGGGGCAACTTGAGGAAGTGTCTTCTACTATAGCCCTGGGCCAATTAAAGCCTTGTGCATGGTTTTGGTAGGTGGAAACTTAAGGAAGCCTGTCATATGTATATATATCTATGTGTGTGTGTCTGTATTCGCCCCCCCCATCACCACTTGACAACTGGTGTTGGTGTGTTTATGTCCCTAAAACTTAGCAGTTCAGCAAAAGAGACCAATAGAATAAGTACCAGGCTTAAAAAAAAATAAGTACTGGTGTTGATTCATTTGACTGAAAATTCAAGGCGGTGCCCCAGCATGGCCACAGTCTAATGACTGAAACAGGTAAAAGATAAAAGATAAAAGATACATACAAACACCCCCCACCACAAAGACACACACACATGTATAAATATGCATGTACATGTGTATGCATGCATATGTGTGTGTTTGTTTTCTCCATGTCTTGATACTGTGTGAAAGTTGTAAATGAGCATCACTATCATACAAGCAGTGTCCTTAATTTTTAATCTCCTGTAAAAACATGTCAGGCCAGTGAGGGTTGGTGACAAGAAGTGCATCCAACTATAGAAAATCCACCTCAATGATTTCCCTTCGGCTTATGCAAGCATGGAAAAGTAGACATTGAAATGATAATGATGATGATGATGACAATGATGATGAAGATGAATACGATGATAAATATAATAATGAATATGATGATGATGATGATGATGATGATGATGCTATATTTATAACAACAAAAAAATTTGTGAGTAGTTTCTTAGTTTATTTAAAGACAGACATAAATGGTCTTTAAATAAATAATCCTAGTTTATATCTTGTTCTGGAAGTCACATAAAGATTGATTTTGTGGTATTAGACTTAAAAGTTTAAGATGTAAAGAGTTTGTATGTGCATGTGTGTGTGTGTGTGTGTGAATTATTCACTGTACTCATTGCTAACCTTACTGACAGCATCCCTGTACATGGCTTGTATAGCTCTCACTAACCATTCATCTATCCCAAGTTTCCACATTGACCACCAGATAAAGGATCGTAAGGCCCAGTCATAGGCTTTCTCTATGTCAGTGAAAGCTAGGTGCAGAGGTTTATCTTTGGCTAGGTATTTCTCCTGCAGCTGTCTTACCAGAAATATAGCATCAGTGGTGCTTTTCCCCGGCACAAACCCAAACTGCATCTCATCTCGACTGACTTTCTCCCTACTTAGTTGGGCTATGACCCTCTCCGTGACTTTCATTACCTGATCTAATAACTTGATACCTCAGTAATTATTTGTATCTAATAATGCATCATCTTTACCTTTGTAGCAGTTGACTATGGTGCTGCTACACCAGTCATTGGGTATGACTCCTTCATGTACCACCTCACTGACTATACGGGTGACTAGACTATAGCTGACACCGCCAGATATTTTTAGCATCTCTGCGATGATTCCTGATGGGCCGGGGGCTTTCCCTGTTTTCATATTCTTAATTGCTTTATCTACCAATGTACTGTCAATTCAGATAGCTGGTCCTGCTGTTGGGTCAGCATTCAGAAGATTCTATTTCTCCCATTCATTCTCCTCATACACATTCTCACAATTTTACACACACACAAATACATATAATGGGGATGTATACAAAATTATATGCAGCTTCAAATTCAAATGGATATAAACAGATTTATTAATGTATAAGAAGATACAGCTTGGAATTTATCCTCATCATTATCATTTAACATCCGTTTCCGTGCTGACATAGGTCGGACAGTTTGACAGTGACAGGCAATCTAGAAGATGGCACCAGGATTCACTGTCAAGGTGAGAGGATCAGAATATAAATGGGATGGCAGAGATAAACAGTAGAGAGGTGCCAGGGCATACCCTCAAGGTATGAGGATTATAATATAAATGGGATGGTAGAGTATTGCCAATAGTGCATGAATAGGGAGTAGGGACTTCACATGAGTGCAAAGAGTGTGGAGGTGGGGAATGCAGTGACTGGTGAAATATGGGTGTCTAGAAAAGGTGGGGGGACAACTGTACATCAATGAAACAGTAAGCAGGTCAGTGAAGACAGGATTAGGGAGTTGGGGAGCAATGTAGAGAATGCAGAGAAGGAGAGTCTGCCAAATGTAGACCCAACTGAGGGATCAGCTATCCAAATCAACGGTAGCTTGGTAGATAAAGCAATTAAGGATATGAAGGCAGAGAAAGCCTATGGTCGCTTAAATTTTCACTGCTGAGATACTTAAAATATCTGGTGGAGTGGGATATGGCTTAATCACCTATATAGCTAATCAGGCTGTCCATGAGGGAGTCATACCCAACGATGAGTGTAGCAGCATTATAATCAGCTGCTACTAAAGCAAAGGTGATGCCTTAGACAGAAATAACTACAGAGGCATCAAATTGCTGGACTAAGTGATGAAAGTTACAGAAAGGGTCATAGCTCAATTAATTAGGAAGAAAGTTGGCGTAGATGAGATGCAGTTTGGATTTGTGCCAGGTAGAAGCACAACTGATGTTATATTCATGGTTAGGCAACTGCAGGAGAAGTATTTAGTCCAAAATAAAACTATGTACTTGGCTTTTGTTGACATGGAGAAAGCCTTTCACAGGGTCCCCCACTTCCTAACTGGTGGTCAGTGCAGAAGCTAGGGATAGATGAGTGGTTGGTGAGGGCTGCACAAGTCATGTACAGGAATGCTGCCAGTAAAGTGAAGGTTGGCAACAAGTATAGCAATGAATTCAGTGTACAGGTAAGAGTTCACCAAGGTTCAGTTCTCAGCTCCCTCTTATTTATTTTAGTTCTCCAGGCCTTAACAGAGGAATTCAAGACTGGCTGCCCTTGGAAGTTTCTCTATGCTGATAACCTTGTTCTTACAGGCGAATCACTACCTTACCTAGAGAAGAAATTTCAGGCATGGAAACATGGTCTGGAATCAAAGAGCGTCAGAGTTAATTCAGCAAAAACAAAAGCCTTAGTAAGTAGGAAAACAAACAAATCTCAAGTCCCTTCAGAGAGACGGTGCTGCTTGATATGTAAAAACTCCTTACTTTGTACCCACTGCTAGCTTTGGACACATAAGAGGTGTAGCAGTATCACAGAAAGGTTAATAGAGAAAATAGTCTTTGTGTTTGGCAGATGTGTGGGTACAATAAGCACAAATAATGTGCAGACAATAGACTCCCTCAAATGCTTAGAAGTAGTAGAAAGCTTCTTTTACCTAGGTGACCAAGTTAGCAGTGGAAGAGGTAGTTCTGAAAGTGTAGTTGCTAGAATAAGAATGGGCTGGGCAAAGTTTAGAGAGGTTCTACTTTTGTTGGTAACTAAGGGCCTCTCCCTCAGAGTGAAAGGCAGATTGCATGATGCCTCTGTATGCACAGCCATGGGCTTTGACTCCAGAGGAGTTGTGAGGGCTTGAAAGAAATGAAACTAGTATGGGTAATGAAGCTGGATGGGTAATGTCTGTGTGCATGCATGACAGAGTGTAAATGATTTAAGAGGAAAACTGAGTACAAGAGCCATCAGATGTATGCAAGAGAGAAGACTGCACTGGTTTGGTCATGTGATGCATATGGATGTGGACAGCTGTGTAAAGAAGTGCTGAGCTCTAATTGTGGAGGGAATTTGTGGAAGTGGTAAACTCAGGAAGACATGGGATGAAGTGGTGAGAAATATATATATATACTTATACACACACACAAACACAAACACACACACACACACACACACGAACAGCGGCCAGTTTCTCTTTTTCTCCCTTTATCTCTTCCTTTCTTACACTGGTCCCTTAGCTGACCAGTCGCAAATTCTCTATCTCTCTGTTCTACATCCTTCAAGACATTTTCTAAGTGTTACCCACTATTCTCGTCCCCTTGGCCCCAAGGCCATATTTTGTTTGACTGTTTGTCCTTGTCCACCATTCTAAATCACACTCTGTGTTGTTTTGCTTGGTTTGTTTTGTTTTGTTTGATCTTGTCCATAATTCTCCACAAGAAAAAAATTTTTTGTGGGCGCCACCAATTGGGAAACACTCAGTCTTATCATTAATGGAGCGAAACAGATCAGTACCAATTGGT
This sequence comes from Octopus sinensis, assembly GCF_006345805.1. Classification (NCBI taxonomy): domain Eukaryota; kingdom Metazoa; phylum Mollusca; class Cephalopoda; order Octopoda; family Octopodidae; genus Octopus; species Octopus sinensis. The sequence continues at coordinate 34,229,593 of NC_043005.1, forward strand.
CAGTAACCGAAGAAGAATTATTGACCTTCTGTTTGTCTTCTGTTCGTTTTTACATTCAGTATATGTTACATTGTTTGTTTATACATTTTTAATTTATACATATATATATCAGGTCATCCCATAACTTCTGTCTGATTTTACCTTTTTAAAAATTGAATGAAATTTAATAGTATTTTAGAATGTCTAATGGAATTAAAAATTATTTTTACGCATTTGTATATATTTAAACTAATTAAATATTATTTTATACGATAATAGAATTAAAATTTCTTTGATTAAAACCCTTTCTAACATGGAAGTATCCAAAGAGCATTTGAGGTACATAATGATTTATGAGTACAAAAAAGGAAACTCTGCAGCTGAAGCAACTCAAAACATACACTCAGTTTATGGGAAAGAATGCTTGAATGAAAGAACTTGCAGAAGATGGTTTTCAAAATTCAGAAGTGGAGATTTCAGCTTTGAAGATGAAGATCGAACAGGACATCCAGGAAGAAAATCCTGCATTATCAGTTGAAGAGTTGGCAATACATACAACTGTTCATCATCATTTGCAACAACTTGAAAAGGTTCCTAAACTTGGAAAATGAATTGTCCGAAAGCAACTACAAATCCTGAATTGACATCTGCTCTTCTCTCCATTCTCGCGAACTCATTTTTGGATAGATTTGTGATTGGTGAAAACAAATGGATCTTCTATCGAAATGTGAAACATCATAAACACTTGCTTGGTAAAAGGGAAAAAGCTCAACCACAACCGAGAAGGGAACTTCATGGAAAAAAGGTTCTTCTCTCTATCTGGTGGGATTGCAAAGGAGTAATTCACTTTGAATTGTTACCACCTAAAGCAACAATCAATGCTCAAGTCTACTGTCAGCAATTAGAGCATTTGAACCAAGCTTTGAAGAAAAAAAGACCTGCTTTAGTGAATTGAAAAGAAGTAATGTTTCTTCAGGACAATGTGCAACCCCACACTGCAAAGATCACATCACAGAAGATCGAAAAGCTTATTTTCCCGACCTTGTTCCTTCAGACTGCCATTTGTTTCATAGTTTACAGAATCATTTGGGGTACATAACTTTCGAAAGCCAGGAGGAGGTTGATACTAACATTTCAGAGTTCTTCACTTTGAAAGCAAAAGAGTTTTACATTGATGCGATTAAAAAGCTTGTAAATAGATGAAAGGAAGTCATAGATAATCAGGGAAAGTACACTGATGATTAAATTTCAATTAAATATAACATTTGATCACTTGTTTTCTTTATTCGAAATTCGGACAGAACTTATGGGATGGCCTGATATATATACATAGACACAGGAGTGGCTGTGTGGTAAGTAGCTTGTTCACCAACCACATAGTTCTGGGTTCAGTCCCACTGTCTGGCACCTTGGGCAAGTGTCTTCTACTATAGCCTCGGGCTGACCAAAGCCTTGTGAGTGGATTTGGTAGACGGAAACTGAAAGTAGCCTGGCGTATTTATATATGTGTATATGTATATGTTTATGTGTATGTGTGAATAGTATGTTCAGGAGTGTTCTGGTTGTCTTAAAGGACCCCATCATCATCCTTATCATCATCATGGTCATTGTCATCATCATCACTACCACCACCACCACAATCACCACAACCTCCATTACCATCATCATTGTTGTCATCGTCGTCATCATCATCATCATCATCATCACTGCTGCTGCCACCACCACCACTATCACCAACATCGCCTTGTTGTCACCACTGCCACCATCACCACCATCATCCTTGTTGGCATTAGTATTGTTAGCATCATCATCACTATTGCCTTTATTACCTTCATTTCTCCCTTTAAACAGTTCCCACATGTTGCTGCATGTGTAATGCAGTTTATACCTCAGCTGTCCCAATAATAACACTACGTACATGTACAATGGCAGCAGTGATATTCTGTTTAAAGCAATCAGTCAGTCACTCTACACTCTGTGGAGGACAGTGAAAAAGTTGGTTTAGTATCTATTGATCTACTAATGAGTAAGTAATAAATATTAAAATACAGTCTTACTTGTTACTCCTTTTTATTGATTTATTTACTTACCACATTGCTCTAATTAGTTTTGGTATTCCTTCAATGAGAAGGAAAAATTTTCTAGGATAAGAGTCAACAAATGAGATTGTAAGAAGGAATAAAATAAAATTATGGAATAAAAAGCAAATTTCATTAATTTTCAGAGTTGCAGTGGAACTGTGTGTGCTATTGACCAGGTTGTAGTTATGTAACAAAAATTTTGACACTTGATAAAATAATTTGAATTTAAAAATGAATTTAATAGCTTTCTGTGTTATTTAAATGGTTCATCCAAGATATAGTTGCTCCAATTTTAACATACAATCTCCAGTCAAGTCATTTGCTACACAAATACAACTCTGAAATATGTGTGAATGCATGTGTAGTGTGTGTGGTGTATGTGTGCGAATATGTGTGTGTGTGTATGCACCCATATTTTACATTGTCCTCACCCCACCCCAAGCACTTAATCATCATCCCATCTCCACCACTATACATTTTCTCATGCTCCATGTATTATGCCTGCCTCTCTCTGCTCCACTCCACTCTTGAATCCTACCCAACCATTTGTCCTCACTCTCCCTCCCTTCCTCTCTCTCTCTCACCTTCCCTCTGTTTACTGCATCATCATAACTCTTTTACTGCTCTTCATCCCATCATCATTGGTACCTCCTGCTTCATACCCATCATTCACTACATCCACACTTCAACCCTACTCACTCTTCCCTACTTTCCTTACTTATCATCCACTCAGCACCTGTTCTTCATAATATCCACCTCCTTCAGGTGGCGAGCTGGCAGAATCATTAGCACATTGAGCAAAATACTTAGCAATATTTCGTTCATCTTTATGTTCTGAGCTCAAACTTCACCCAGGTTAACTTTGCCTTTCATCCTTCTGGGGTCGATAAAATAAGTACCGGTTGAGTACTGGAGTCAATGTAATCAACTAGCCCCTCCCCTGAAATTGTTGGCCTTGTTCCAAAATTTGAAACCAATATTCACCTCCTCATCATTTCCCATCTCTCATTATTTCATACACTCTGGCAACCTTCCCTCATTCACTTCTACTCACCTTGTTGTATGTTGAGGGTCTGCATAACTGTCGCATCACCATTATTCCTATTTCTTTCCACCTCCACTATGATTACCCCACTTCACCCTCTCTTCTAAAATGTAAGTAGCCATGTGTTTGCTCTACACCAAGAAAGCTGTTCTGCTCTGGGCCCCTTCTCTCATCTTTAACCTTTAACCCTTCATCTCTTAGCATAAAGCCGTATCTCCACAGAGTTATAGTCTTCTTACAAGCTGCATGGTAACCTCACTGAGGTTGGTGGCATGAAAAAAAAAAGCACCTGGTACACATTTATGTTCCAAAGGTCATCCAGCTGTAGAAGCCATACCAAAGTAGACAATGGATAATGATGCAGTTCTCAGATCTTGTCAAACTCTCTAATTCATACCAGCATGGAACAAGAGTGTTAAATGATGATGATGATGATGATGACAATGACGATGATACTGATGATATCTATCCATGCACACACACACACAAATATATATGCATAAATACATGTGTGTGTGTGTGTTTGTTAGCTTTTTTTCCTGTTTGTTCCAACTTCATTCAGTTTAATTTTCTTTCATTTCTCCTGCTTAATTTTATAACATTATTCTTTGTTTAATCATTTGAAACTAAACCCAACTCATTTCTGATACATTATTTCAACAAACATAAACTTGACTCACTCCTCACAAATAACTTAGTATAATACCCTGACTGAGATGGTTTTAAGCCCCACTACTAGAAGTTGGTGGTTGGGGTAGTGAGATATGATATTCTAACTTTGTCTTAGTTGTTCTATTTGTAATTTAACTCCAGCTTAATTGTAACCAGCTAGGCTCACTCCATTTTTGACTGCATTATTCAGAATATTCTTTTCTTCTGGTCAGTTGTACTGGAAGGAGATTTTGTTGCTATTTTTTTGGTATATCTTTGGTTTCTTTTTTTTTGTTTAACCCTTTTGTTATCATATTCTTATTAAAATAAATTGCCTATGTTTCAGTTGGGTTTGAAAATAACAAAGAATTTAGGGAAATAACTTTTGTCATTATTAAGCTGGTGTTTGGAACATAAATGAATATGAAATTTGATGGGAAGTTTTAATTTAGACCAATTTAAAACAGGAAGTTTGGATTATAGAACCAGGGGTTCTACGATACAGGCTTCTTGGACAATTTGGTATCAAAAGGATGGTAGGTTGTGTTGGAGTGGGATTTTGCTGCTATTTCAAGCAACATAATCGACCACAAAGGGACTCCCTTGTGTTTTCATTGTGATTCTTCTTAATAGCATAATCTTCACCAATGCCATTATCTAAGTTTCTTTGATCTTTAGCATTTCTTTGCAACAAAATAAGCCATGGAAGTGAAAAATGGGAAGTAAATGTAAAATACATTTCTAGAAGAGATGATGGAGGATTTATTTGACTGATTCATTGAATATAGGAATTTGAATCTCAGAGTCAGACAGGTTGGGTGGGGGAGGGTTGGGAAAGAGAGTATGGGTAAGAAGTTTTGGGAAGTATATTAGAAAAGTAGCAGCTTGGTAGCTAGCTACAAAGATAGATAGATCGATAGATATATAGATAGATAGATAGATAGATGGATAGATAGATAGATAGATAGATAGATAGATAGATAGATAGATAGATAGATAGATAGATAGATAGATAGATAGATAGATAGATAGATAGATAGATAGATAGATAGATAGATAGATAGATAGATAGATAGATAGACAGACAGACAGACGGACGGACAGGTGGACAAATGAATAGATAGATAGATAGATAGATAGATAGATAGATAGATAGATAGATAGATAGATAGATAGATAGACAGAGAGAGATAGCAAAGGAAAGAGGAGAAAGAGAGAGAAAAGAGAAAGAGTCAGCTATGAAGACTTGAGTTTGTAATAAGACAAATTATACATATTACCTATTACAAAAAGGTTGTGAAATATTTGAGTAAATTTCATAGCAAAGTTTTGTGTAGAAGAATCAGCCCCTTGGAAAACATGACAAAATCTTCCTGATATAGCTTTTGTTATGCTGACGATGGGGAAGATAGGTAGGAGGTAGGCTTCCAAGAGGGGATCACTTCATATAGTTATTATATCTAGTAATAAGGTGTTCCATAAGTAGATGAGAGTAGCAAAACAATTCTATGGTTGCTACTGTTGTTGCTGTTGTTCTTGTTGCTGTTGTCACTGTTGTTGTTTTACTCTAAGTTGACCCTGGTTAAACAGAACAATACCCAAAAGCATTCTCCTTTTATGGTTTTTCAGGGTCAGCATCATCCAATGCATTCTTTGTTTTTTAAAAGCAGAATGTAATTTGAAACTGATTTAGCTGTTGTTTCTAGCAGTAATCTTACTGGCTCCCTGCTTTCCAGAGATACATTTTTTTTGTTTTAGTTTTGTTAAAAGTTATAAGCAGAGAGAGAGAGAGAAAGAGAGAAAGTGAGAGAGAGAGAGAGAGAGAGAGAGAGAGAGAGAGAGAAAGAGGGAAAGTGAGAGAGAGAGAGGAGAGAGAGAGAGACGGACAGACAGACAGAGACAGAGACAGAGAAAGACAGAGACAAAGAGAGAGACAGAGACAGAGACAGATCCAATAACTTTCTTGGGAAGTTTCTACAATGAGATAAGCAAAATTACTAAAACATTGAGAACAATGATCCAGAAGTAAATAAATCTTAAAAGACCAAACCAATCCTTCATTGCTATTATTTCTTTGTACTTGTTAAGAGAGCTGGAATTTAGAGATATACTGCTAAGGTGTATTAGCCAAGATGATCTCAAGTATTACAGACATATGACTTCATGTAGTCTTCCTGTTGTTATTTTTTAAATATTTATTTTTTAATTTTTCTTTTAATTCCTCCTACTATTGCATTCTCTATAAAAACTACAAGTGTTATTACAGTGTGATCACCACCACCACCACTATCACATTCCCCCCATCCTCACCACCATTACCATTATGACATTCATCGTGTTATCATATTCCTCAACAGTCTCACATAAGTGGTTGGAGGTTAGTTTATTAACATTTTTCATTTAAGTTTCTTCCCATGTTAATTTTGTTTTCCCCTTAATAAATGCTATCCTACTACAATAAATTGTCAATAATAATATTCAGCTAAAAATATGGTTATAATATGGCCATTCAGTAATATAGAATAGAAGTAATTTCTTTTGTCCTATGCCCAATCCCAAAATTTCAATACATAAGGACAGGTATGACTGTGTGGCTAAGAATATCACTTCTCAACTACTTGGTTTCCGGTTCAGTCCTACCATGGAAAAGTGCCCTATCATGGGCAAGTCCTACCATGGGCAAGTGTCTCCTCCGTAACCTTGGGTTGACCAAAGTGTAGTGAGAAAATTTGGGAAATGGAAAGCAAAAGAAGCCTGTCTTGTATGTATATATGTATGTATGTGTGAGTGTTTGTGAAGGTGAGTGGCTTAGTGGTTAGAGCTATTCAGCTCACAATCAAAAGGCTGTGAGTTCAATAAGCAAGACACTTTATTTCATGTTGCTCCAATCCACTCAGCTGACAAAAATGACAAATCATATTCTGTATCATACTGAAAACTACATTAAAGGTATGTGTGCCTGTGGAGTGCTCAGCCACATGCATGTTAATTTCATAAGCAGGATGTTCCACTGATCAGATCAACTGGAACCTTTGTCGTCGTAACTGACAGAGTGCCAGATGATTGTTTGTCTCCTTGTCTTGACATCACTCAGTGGTTATAAACAAGTAATGTCTCTTATTGCCAGTCTTTCATGGAAACATGTGATAATGAAGATGGTTAGGATAGATAAGAGCATTGGAGTACCTTAAATATAGTCAGAGTAAATGCTTTGTGATGTTTAACCCTAGCATCAACCCTTCTGGGTTTATATTATATGGTGAGTGACTTTGAATTTTGGTCTTTTGAGGCTCAATGAAGTAAGAACTGTTTATGTATCAGGATTAATTCAATCAACTCCATCCTTCTCTTCTTGACAAAATTATGACTTGTGCCAAAGTTAAAAACCAATTTTATTATCTGGTTCATGTTTCAGATTTTAATTTTCTGTTTATTATTACATTTTCATGTTTTAATTTAAATAATGTTATTTATTTTTTACATTGCAACAATGGTATTGTTGAAATGAAAACAAATACTGTGTGATAAATAAGAGGATGACATATATCCCAAGAAATTCCATTTACAATTTCTAGATTCATAAATTCTTTTGATGTATTGATAATATAATTAACTAATTAACTATTAGTTCCAAACCAATTCTTGACAATGTTGCGTGATTATGTTATTTGTCTGCATTAAGATTTCCACAATACATGAGGTCTACTAATTTATAAAAGTGTTTATTTTTGTCTTTCACTGACATTTTTTGGAAAACTAAGACCATACACATTTGTCTGTGTTCTTTAAAATTAAGAAATTAACCCTCTATAAATTTATGTAGTATGACTGATTCCACTGAATTTAGGGATGTCATGTAATTCTTTCTGATAATTTTGAGATTGTCATTTGTAATAACCAGTAGTTCTATGTTATGTGCATTCTACATGGATTATTTTACATACCAAAAATATTTCCGATTTTTTTAATCACCCTCAAAGAATGGAAGATAAAATGGAAACCAGGAATTGATCCTACAGCACAAAGAACTAACTAAAACTTATACAGTCATATCAATCTCTACAATCATGTATGCTACCAATATTTCATGACATTAAGATAGTGAGCTGACAGAATTGTTAGCATACTGGGCAAAATGTTTAGCAGCATTTTGTCTGTCTTTACATCCTGATCTCAAATTCCTCCAAGGTCGACTTTGCCTTTCATCCTTTCGGGGTCGATGAAGAAAGTACCAGATGAACACTGAGTAGGGGGCCAATGTAATCGACTTACCCTTTCCCTAAAATTGCTGGCTTTGTGCCAAAATTTGAAACCAATATTTCATGACATTCATTTTACAGGATTCTGGTTCTGCCAGTTTAATTTACCTTTCCTTTCCTTTTCTTAGACATTTGGTGTGATTTGTCATATGCTCTCAGTTTTCTGAATTTTTTTTTTTTTTTTGATAGAGAAGAGTCTTAACAAATATTTTTTAATCTTATCAGTGATGCTTTTTATTTTATGACCCAGAATCAATTAGCCCGACAGAACAATAGTTGATGTGTCTGGGAATGAAAATAAAGTGAAAGTTTAAAAAAAGTCACAATTTTGGTTATGAAATAAATTACAGAGAAAATATCACATTTCATATAAATACCATAAATGATAGAAGAGTTTAGCTTGTGTATGTTTAGCTTGTCTTTCTTGTCCTAAATTCTATATTCTCTATTAAATTGAGGAGAGAATGTACATCTTCTACACACAAATCTCAGAGTTCTAATTAGAGTTAGGGCTTTTACAGTTGTTTGGGGAGATAGGTAAACATCTAATTTAGACAATGGTGCTTAGGGAGCTAGATAAACACTTTTTCCAGACAATGTTGTTTGGGGAGCTAGATAAACATCCAATACCAGGCAATGGTGTTTAGAGAGTTAGACAAACTGATATCCTAGATTACATGTAAGTGTACATAAATCATCTTTAATTCAATACCCTAAATAAATCAACAAAATTAAAAAGTGTTATAAAATCAATTTATTGATTGAATTTGAATGATTTTTTCGTGACACTTTTCTGCAATTTCTGTAACTTTTATTCTTAGGTCTGATATATATTGTATGATTGTAACAATGCTCATGATCTATTCTTAGTCTCAAATGTTGTTAGATTTCACAATATTTCCTTTGTCTGAGCCATTTCATACCTTTGTGTTCTTTTTTTAATTAATGTCACTAATATACTAGGTTTCCTTCAATCAACAATAAATCTCTACTTACATTCAAAACCATTTTACTTAAATAACAGAAACCATTATTCATTCATTTGGTAGACCCCTAAAATATTGATTTCCCAAATCTCTCTCTATATAAAATTCTTTGTTTGTCTGTGTCTTCCCTAATCATTCTCAAACAGCTCCACCAAATCAAATTTTATAGGTGTCAACAGGTAATTTTTATTTTCATTTGGATTTAAACAATATAATATTTTCTCAAAAATGATCTTTCTGTAGTAAAGGACATTTTATACCACGATGATGATGACATATATTTCGTATATGAGTGTGTATGTGTCTGTCAGTGTATGCATGTTTGTTATGTACGAGATAGTAAAGGATGTTTTATACCCTGATGACGACAATGACAACACATTTTGTATATGAGTGTGTATGTGTCTCTCAATGTGTGTCTATTTGTGCATTCGTTACGTATGACATAGTAATGGGTATTTTATACCATCACCACCACCACCATGACACATTTTGTATATGAGTGTGTATGTGTCTGAGTGTGTGTGTGATTGCTCATTCATTAAGTACAGGATAATAAAGGACATTTTATACCATGACAATATCGATGATACATTTTATATATGAGTGTGTATGTGTTTGTCAGTGTGTGTGTGTGTGTTCATTATGTACGACATAGGAAAGGATATTTTATGTCACCCCCCCCACCACACATTTTGTACATGAGTGTATATGTGTCTGTGAGTGTGTGTGTTTGCATGTTCATTACATACAATGACATAGTAAAGGACATTTCATACCATGACGACGACGATGACACATTCTGTATATGAATGTGTGCGTGTCTGTGAGTATGTGTGTTTGCACATTTGTTACATAAATGTATGTCTGTGTGTGTCTGTCTTACTCTATGCATGTGAGTGTATGTGAGAGTGCATGTGTGTGTCAGTGTATGTGAGAGTGTATGTGTGTGTCAGTGTATGTGTGATTGTCAATTACACTGATGTAAGCTGGCTATGTGAAAGAGCTATACTGGCTCCAACTAATGAAATGGTTGATAAGCTCAATCACGAACTTCAAAAGTTAACAGACACTTCAGAAATTACTTTTCCATCAATTCACACAATAGTCAATCAAAATTAGACTGTTGAAGACCCTGTTGAATTTCTGGACACACTTAAACCCACTGAGCTGCCACCACATAACTTGGCACTAAACTGGATGCTCCCATTATATTGCTTAGGAATCTTGACCCACCTTGCCTGTGTAATGGAACTCACATAATTGTTACTTCCATGTCCAACAGGCAACAATCATAACAGGTAATCACAAAGAAGAAAATGTCTTTATTCCAAAATTTCCTCTTATACCTACAGATGTCCCATTTAAGAGGCTTCAGCTTCCAGTCAAACTAAGTTTTGGTATTTCAATTAACAAATCTCAGGGTCAATCCCTCAAGGTAGTTGGACTTCATCTCTCTACTACATGCTTCTCCCATAGTTGCTCATGATTTGGAAGCAGCAACAGTTTATTCATTTCGATACCAACAAAAAATTACACAATGAATATTGTTCATCTGAGGTGCTTCAAGATTGACACACTTTCAATTCTAAATCCTATTATCATTACAATTTAGATATTTTTAAATAATTTTTTAAATAAAATATAGATATTTTGAAATGATGATGAGAAAAGTATATCTTCATATTTATTGTTCACCAATCTGAATAAGAACAGCAGTAACCCAGGCAATGTCAGGTAATTCAGCAAATCATAAATTTTCTTATCTCAGTTACTATCTTTAATCTATACCCTATTTTATATGATAACATATCTATTCATTCTCAATATGTTCTGACAGATTCAAACAAGAATAACTTGATTGCTGTTATTTTCATCATTGGAAAACATCTCCATTTAGATGATGTCTGTTCAAAACAATGTGTGATTCACTATTATAATGGAAATTTGGGATGCCACTGTGTTTCAACCTTATTGTGTGTCTCCTCAGTCAAAGGTACTCCACTCGACTAATGAATCTGACAAGAGTACAGGTCTCTTGTTTATAGAAATCAACAAACAAGTTTGCTTCAGCAAAAAATTTGTTTGCTGATTCCTTTAAACAAGAGCTTATACTCATCTGGTTCATTGATTTGGGGATAGCTTTTGACTGAGGAGACACAAAATATGGCTGAAGCACTAGTGTCTCAAACTCCACAAACAGTGGTGAATCACATATGTTATGAACACACATTATATAAAGGGAGGAGATGTCACCTAATGACAAAAAAAATAAAGATGTTAGCAATCAGATATTTACCATTTGAATTTTTCAGGACATGTTGAGAATGAATAAATATATTATTGCAGAGTTCTGTGTGCTCCTTGTCAACTATTTTATATGATGCCTTAGAAGCAAGGTCTTTTCCTGTTTTACCTCAGAGGTTCATTCCTTAGAATGGATGCAATATAGGCAAATAGCCAAAAAGTTCATTTTGCAATCATGAGATTAGGGGTTTAATCCCACTGAGTAGCACCTTTGGCAAGTGTTTTACCTGGGTCAAAGAAAACCTTGTGAGTGAAAGTAGGTTGATGAAAACTATATTAAAGCCCAAAGAAGTGATTGTAAATATAATTCAAAGGTACATATTTGTCATACACTGATTCTGTCTAAGGAAAATGTTAAGTGTACATGGATCCATGGAACATTTAGCTAATCCAATGAACAAATGAATCAGTTGAGCAAACAAGTGAAATCTCATTGTTGGAACCAATGCTGAACGATTTTGCACATTTCTACACATTTTAGTTCTAGAAATGGTTTAACCCTTTAGTGTTTAAACCGGCCATATCCAGCCCAAATATTCTACATGTTTTATATTCAAACTGGTGATATCTAACCGCTCACACCTAACCTACATTGACATTCTAAAAATAAACAATCACATCATTGAAACCCCAAAGCTATCAGATAATGCTTGATTAATTCAAAACAATTTGAGTGAAAAAGCATTACATTTAACAGAGTAATCTGAATATTAAAGGGTTAAAGCTCACACACAACAATATAGCAGACAGAACATGAATTTGTCCTCACTAGTTTGATGTAAAACTCCATAATGATATTTAAAATGTCTTAGTTGTTTAATCAATTTGATACCAGCCTCATTAGTACTGTCTCTGGTTTTATGATAAAAACTTCCTGTTTTAAAGTTATCTCAGTTAAAACCTTCCATGAAAATTTCATACTATGCCTCAAGCACTAGTTTACTAATGACAAAGCTATCTAATTAAATTCTTCATTAATTAAAAAAAAGTAATTTCAATAGAACTATTGTAACAAAAGGGTTAATTCACTGCACCAAAACAAAAATTAGTCATAAGACACCTACTTCTGGTATCTACTGAACATCTATATCTAACACAGACAATATGATTTGTGTCTGACTTATTTCGATACTTAATTCATATCTTATTTGTTTTTATTTCATTTTATATGCAGTTTCTGCATCAAATTGATTAAATACTTGGCAACAACTAACTGGATGGGCTGGAACAGTTTAAAACATCTTTTCTGTAATGTTTTCATATTTGGACATAAAAAACGACTGCTTTGACTCTAACATGTCTAAAGGAGGGTGTGGATGCAAATTACATACACACACACACACACACACACACACCACACACACACACACTCACATACAGAATGTTTGGGATAAATTAGAGGAGTTTTTTATGTCTCCTTTTTTCAGAAATAGCTTCATGTATTGGTGAGTAGTCAATGGTGTTGGAGAGCATAACGCCTAAAGTTGTAGTCGAGAAAAAGTTAGCTGACTTAAAGGACTGGAAGACATTTGAATATTGGGAAAGAGTTACTTGTATCATGATGCTATCATAATGCTGGCATTATGACTGTTGCTCAATGTTCTGTATACGCTGTAAGATGTGACATGGACATCATGAAAACTGTAACAGTCACTGTGTGTCTCTAGTGAGAGTGATAGCATGCTGTCCCACATCTTTCAACAGCTCAGTTTAGGCAAGTATATGATATCTGCTGGAGACTGTGTGCAATGCCTTGTTGAACAGGATTGCTGCTAGAAGGCCATAAATGTGGCAGCAGGATCTGGTTTCTTATTTCTTTACTGCTCACAAGGGGCTGCACACAGAGGGGACAAACAGGGACAGACAAACGGATTAAGACGATTATATCGACCCCAGTGTGTAACTGGTACTTATTTAATCAACCCCAAAAGGATGAAAGGTAAAGTCTATCCAGGCGGAATTTGAACTCAGAACGTAGTGGCAGACGAAATACTGCTAAGCATTTTGCCCAGCATGCTAACATTTTTGCCAGCTTGCTGCCTTGGATTGCTGCTGGAAGGCCATATATGTGGCAGCAGGATCTGGTTTCTTGCTCTACCTTTGGAAATGGTCAAAGTGGTTGTTAGAAAATTTCTATGACTTCAATAGCTCCAATTTCTGGCTTCCTAATTCCCTTGATTGTAATCCCATGGAATAATATGTGTTAGATGCAATTTGAGAAAGACACCAACTGCTCTACTTACAGCACCAAGGCTGAGCTGGTAGCCAAGATCAAGGAAATGCTTCAAGATCTTCTTAGGAATGCAGTGAAGAATGCTTGCACCGGGTTTGGAGTCATCTTGAGGACATGGTGGAAACTGAGGGTGGCTACATTGAGTAAACTATTATCTTCCTGCCATAACCTTGAATAAAGTGGCATAAGATTGTCAATAAAGTTGTATAGGATTGTCAACCTTTGGATTAGAATGTGTACTACAACTGATTTAATAATAAATGACTAAATTCACCAGACTATAATATTAAAGGATCCAGCAGAAACATGTATTGAAATATAATATGAAAAAAATTTAATGTTTTTAAAGTGAATCTTAAAGATGTGCAGCTCTCTATTCTTCATTATTATTATGTCTTGATATAAGACAGTGAGTGAGTAGAATCATTAGCATGCCAGGCAAAATGCTTAGTGGCATTTCAGTATATATATATATATATATATATAAACCATCTTCTGCAAGTTCTTTCATTCAAGCATTCTTTCCCATAAACTGAGTGTATGTTTTGAGTCGCTTCTGCTGCAGAGTTTCCTTTTTTGTACTCATAAAGCATTATGTACCTCAAATGCTCTTTGGATACTTCCATGTTAGAAAGGGTTTTATTCAAAGAAATTTTAATTCTGTTCTGTAAAATAATATTTAATTAGTTTAAATGTACACAAATGCATAAAAATAATTTTTAATTCCATTAGACATTCTGAAATACAATTAAATTTCATTCAATTTTTAAAAAAGGTAAAATCAGATAGAAGTTATGGGATGACCTGATATATAGAGAGAGATACATTGGTGGCAAAAGATAAAGTTATTATTTCTTGAAGCAAATTATATTTTTTCTATTATAATTTATAGAAAACTTTTTCTTTGGGACATAGATTCTGAAAGCCTAACTTGTTCCTCTCGAGGATGCAACATTTCAGAGTTTTTCTGGGGTAAACTACATACATTTGCATTTATATAGTAGAATATAGCCACACACATATTCACACATACACGTTTGTGTGTGCGTGTGTATGTGTGTGTGTGTATGCACATATAGGGGTCACACCTTTGGTCATGAATGACCATAGGACAGCACCTAGAAAGTAACCCTCTGAGACACAAGTCCGAGCAAGATTGTTTATGGAAGACCAGCGGTCAGTTATGCATACCAGCCTCCCCACTCCATGCCACCGATGTTATCCAAGGGAAAGGCAAAGGCCAATATAGCTTGGCACCAGTGACGTCACAACTCATTTCTATGGCTGAGTGAACTGGAGCAACATGAAATAAAGTGTCTTGCTCAAGAACACAACATGCAGCCTGACCTGGGAATCAAACTCACAACCTCACAATCGTAAGCTCGAAGCTATAACCACTGAACCATGCATATATATATATATATCATCATCATCATCATCATCATCGTTTAACATCCGTTTTCCGCTCTAGCACGGGTTGGACGGTTTGACCGGGGTTTGGGAAGCCAGGGGCTGCACCAGGCTCCAGTCTGATCTGGCAGAGTTCCTACAGCTGGATGCCCTTCCTAACGCCAACCACTCCGCGAGTGTAGTGGGTGCTTTTTACGTGCCACCTGCATAGGTGCCAGGGGGTGTCCGGCATCGGCCACAATCGGTTGGAGCTTTTAACGTGCCACCGGCACGGAAGCCAGCCAAGGCAGCGCTGGCAACGGCCACGTTCGGATGGTGCTTTTTATGTGCCACCAGCACAGAAGCCAGTCGGGGCGGCGCTGGCATCGGCCACGTTCGGATGGTGCTTTTTATGTGCTACCGGCACATATATATGCACACACACACATACATAGAGAGATAGAGGAATGGAGAGTCAAGCTTTCAAATGTTTAAATTCAATACATGTATTTATGTGTGTGTGTGTATGTGTTAGATATGTTGTAAAGACATTTCATAGAGATAAAACAACAGTTTAGCTCATACAAAAATGTGTCTATTCTTTAAGGAAAGATCAATCACAAATGTTGTTTGTTATGAAAATAATGGAAAAGCTCTCAAGGGAAACTTCAACAACAAATAACTGCATCATTATGTACATGTCATTCTGCATAGGTGAGTTATCATGAGAAGTATAGAGTTCTTTTCATAGTCAAACAATTCTACAATTCAAGCAGACACACACATATCCACAAAAAAAAAAAATGGTTAGAAAAATATACAAAATCCAAACACACCACACCCAAAACATGGCACTGCATTAGTAACAGAGCTAAGTGCATACATAGAGTGATATATTTCTATTTTTATAGAAATACGGGTTTTTTCTCTCAGACAATGTTGAAAGCTGCTTAGTAGCATAGGTCAAAGACTGATGGTTAGATTTGTTTTGTAATGAAAGTTAGCAAGATTTTAAGATATTCCCTAAATACATCAACTGGCACTTGACTCTTGAAGCTGAAATTTTAGATTATAACATCTTAATAAATACCCTGGCACAGATATCGAATATTCTCCTTCTTATCTACTATATTACCACAATTATACATATATATATTTTATCTTTTGTCTTCATATATATATAATTTTTTGTCTTTTATCTGTTTCAATCATTAGATTGAGGTCATGCTGGGGCACTACCTTGAAGAAATTTTAGTCAAATGGATTGACCTCAGTACTTATTTTTAAGTCTGGTACTTATTCTATTGTCTCTTTTTGTCGAACTGCAAAGTTACAGGGATGTAAATAAACCAAGCGGTGATAGGGGACAAACACAGACACAAAGACACTCCCACCACACATATACACATACACACAACCACACACATATGATGGGCTTCTTTCAGTTTCTGTCCACCAAATCCAGTCACAAGGCTTTGGTTGGTCTGAGACTAGTAGAAGACACTTGCTCAAGGTGCCTCACCGCTGGACTGAACATGGAACCATGTGATTAGGAAGCAATGATTCTAATTACATATCCATGCCTAGACCTATATAAATATATATATGCATACACACACACACACAGACACAGATACACACACATATTCTCTTTCATTTAGTTCTCCATTAGTTTTGTCCAGAAGCTGTGGCCATGCTGGGGCATTGCCATCAGCATTAATGCTTGTTTATTTTGGCCTTTTTTCCCAGACCTAGCTCTGGAATTGGCCCTGAAGTAGTGATCTGGACAGAGCTGCCCATCTTTACATTTCTTGCTGTGATAGGGGTTCTTGAGGTATCTCAAAAAAGAATTTGTCTAAATGTTCTATGAACACATCCTGTCTATTTCTTGTATATCTCTGAGGTCTTTTAGTATTGAAAAGTTGCAGTCCTTTGAACTGTAAGCTGTTAGAATATTTGGTCCTTATGCTGGATTGAGAGGGTGATATTTTTGGTACTATGCAGTGACATCCAGTCTGGTTATTGGTATAGATTTCAATTCCAAAGTTGGATGCTACACCTTGTAGGACCTTCCGTGGATATATAACTGCATATCTTTCACTTTCTATTTCTAGGGAGTAGAACCTCAGTCCTTTTAGCCTGTTCCAAGTAACTCACCTGTTGCCACAAGGCAATCTTCTTGGTGTTGTGGCATTGATTGCCTTAAGTTCTGCTTCTGAAGTTAGGTTAATGCTTACACCACCACACCCACCATCATCATTTAATGTCCTTTTTCATGCTGGCATGAGTTGCATGATTTGTCAGGAGCTGGCAAGTGGGCCACCCTTCCTAACACCAACCACTTTACAGAGTATACTGGGTACTTTTAACATGGCATCAGCACCAGTATCGGTTCTGCTGTGGTAAATGGGTCTTCTTGAGTACAGCAACTTACCAGGTATCTTGGTCCTTTGCCATCTTCATAAGGCTCAGTGTCTTGAGATTGGCCTTCAGTACTTTATCCCATATCTTCCTGGGTCCCTTCTTTCACAAGTTCCATCCACTTTAAGTGATAAAGTCTTCTGTATGCAACTGCTTACATCCATACGCATCCTTTATTGCTGAGCATTTTCTCTCAGATATCCAGTTCTTGGGTGCAGTCTGTCTAAGAGTGTCTTAATTTCAAGGCTGCTCTATCAAATCAATTCTGGTACTTATAGTGAAGCAGGATATGCATGCAACTTGAGGTCCCTCTAATATGCCTCACTATTTTGTGATATTTAGTGGCATCTAAGAGCTAACATCATTGGTGATCCTCAATTTTCAATCACATGATATTTATACATTTGAGAACTCTAATATTTTGATGTTATTTTGAAAAATACTTTCTGAAATTTTGAAAGATACTTTCTGTCCAACAGACAACAGGTGGTATGGAATAAACAAGTGAGAGCAAAATCTCCTTTCTAACATATTTTCTGGTATTTATGAAACTAATTAAATATAAATCTATGGGTCCAATATGCATCCAAGTTGTTTCGTGATTATTCATTTGTTGGAAAAATGAGTTTGCAACAGAAAAGTCAAGTTCATTATAAAAAGACAGCAGATGCTGTACATTGTTAATCAATCTAACCACACCATGTTTGCCAATCACATCAGACTGATTCTCATAACTAGAACCTAGTTTAATACAGAGGTATTAAAGCCACCAAGCAGTAGGAACTTTGTTATTAGGTGGGTTTTTTTGTGTGTGTGTGTGAAACAACAAACAGTAAACTATCATTAAAAAAATGTCTACATTGAATAAACTGAGTTTTCCACCCTCAGATCTAACTTTTATGTCACAATCAACTTTTATGTCACAATAAATTTTCTACCTCACCTTATCCAGTGGAACATGTAGATTTCTTATATTTCTCCTTCTTTGACTGCCAAGAAAACAAGTTTCACTGAGAGCAGCATTATTAATACTATATTTGATTAAGACTTGTGAGACAAGAGTCTCCTTCCTCTCAAACCAGAAAGCATCATCTTAAAGAGTTGGCATATTCCAAGACCCAACATTCAATTGCTTCTAGCAGTTTACTTAGAATCTTTTAGAGTATTTCATCATCGTCGTTATTGCTGTTGCTGTCATCGTTGTTGTCACTATCACCATCACTGTTAGTGATGGCAGTGCTGTCACTGTTGCTGTTGCTTGTCGCTATTGCTGTTGCCGTTGTTATCACCGTTGCAATTGCTATTGCTGTCGCCATCGCTATTGCTGTTGCCACTGCTACCACCTCTGCTGCTGCCTTTGCTGCTCTTGTCATCGTCATCATATTCATCATTTAACCCTTTAGCATTTAAACCAGCTATATCTGGCCAGAAGTATTCTGCCTGTTTTATGTTCAAACTGGCCAGATCTGGTCTCTCACACCAACCCTACAATATCGTTTTAAAAATTAACGGCTACCTCATCAAAATCTCATAGCTACAAGATAATGCATGACTAATTCAAAACAATGTGGATAAAAAAGCATTAGTTCTGGCAGAATAATGTGAACACTAAAGGGTTAAAGTCTGCTTTTCATGCTGGCATGGGTAGGATGGTTCAACAGGATCTAGTGAACTAGAGGACTGCATCAAGCTCCCATGTCTGCTTTGGTATTTCAACTGCGGGATGCCCTTTCTAACATCAACTGCTTTACAGTGTATATCAGTGTATGTATGTCAGGACAGTGGATGCAAGGTCATAGGATCATGGTTTTGATTCCAGGCATGGTGAATGTTTATTGAGCAAAAATACCTAAAGCCCCATGCATGTGTGTGTGTGTATACAGTAAGATAATCGAATGGTTAGGATGCAGCAGCAAGAATTTTGGAGAAGGTGTAATTTGAGAAGATGTAATTGATGTTGTTGTTGTTAAGCAACAAGACGGGTAAGGGTGATTAGGTGATGGTCTAGAGCTTAGGGGCGGGAGACCCCAGACCTTGGAAAAAAAACTTTGGTTGTCTTGTTGTAGTTGAGGGCTCTTTGTTGACGCCCGACACCACTGGGATGTGGCCCTCGAAGTCGCTAGAAATGGAGATCTCCAGGTCCAAATTCTTGAACAGCAGATGTAATTGATGGAGCACAATGTCTCATGTGCAAGCTTTCTACGTATGTATCTATCTTTCTATCTATACACATACATACATATATATTCTTTTATTCTTTTACTTGCTTCAGTCATTTGACTGTGGCCATGCTGGAGCACTGCCTTTAGTTGAACAGATTGACCCCAGGACTTATTCTTTATAAGCCTAGTACTTATTCTATCAGTCTCCATTGCCGAACTGCTAAGTTACAGAGACTTAAACACAGTCAAGCAATGGTGGGGGTAGGGTACAAACACAGACACACACATAAACATATATATCATCATCATCATCATCATCATCGTTTAGCGTCCGTTTTCCATGCTAGCATGGGTTGGACGGTTCTACTGGGGTCTGTGAAGCCAGAAGGCTTCATCAGGCCCAGTCAAATCTGGCAGTGTTTCTACGGCTGGATGCCCTTCCTAACGCCAACCACTCCGTGAGTGTAGTGGGTGCTTTTTATGTGCCACCCGCACTGGTGCCAGACAGAGCTGGCAAACGGCCACAAACGGATGGTGCTTTTTATGTGCCACCGGCACGAGGGCCAGGCGAGGCTGGCAACGGACACGAAATGGGGCGGTGCTGGCAACGGTCGCGAAACGGAAAGTTCTCTTACATGCCACCGGCACTGGTAACACATCTGCAATTTCCATTGATCGATTTCCATTGATCGATTTCGATTCTGATCGTCACTTGCCTCAACGGGTCTTCACAAGCAGAGTTTTGACATGCCACCGGCACTGGTAGCACATCCGCAATTTCCATTGATCGATTTCGATTCTGATCCTCACTTGCCTCATCACGTCTTCACAAGTAGAGTTTTGTGTCCCAAGAAGGGAAGGTATGCATACGTAGGCTGGCTCCATCCCATGTAGAAGGCCACGGGTTATGGACTCACTTGTCCTGCCGGGTCTTCTCGCGCACAGCACACTTCCAGAGGTCTCGGTCTCTAGTCATTTCCTCAGTGAGACCTAAAGTTCGAAGGTCGTGCTTCACCACCTCGTCCCAGGTTTTCTTGGGTCTGCCTCTTCCACAGGTTCCCTCAACCGCTAGGGTGTGGCACTTTTTCACACAACTATCTTCATCCATTCTCGCCACATGACCATACCAGCGCAAACGTCTCTCTTGCACACCACAACTGATGCTTCTTAGGTCCAGCTTTTCTCTCAAGGTACTTACACTCTGCCGAGTGTGAGTACCGGCATTACACATCCATCGGAGCATACTGGCTTCATTTCTAGCGAGCTTACGCATATCCTCAGCAGTCACGGCCCATGTTTCACTGCCATGTAGCATGGCTGTTCGTACACACGCATCATACAGTCTGCCTTTCACTCTGTGCGAGAGGCCTTTTGTCACCAGCAGAGGTAAGAGCTCTCTGAACTTTGCCCAAGCTATTCTTACTCTAGCAGTTACACTTTCAGCACACCTGCCCCCGCTGCTGACTTGGTCACCTAGGTAACGGAAACTATCAACTATTTCTAGTTTTTCTCCCTGGAAAGTGACGGAAGTTGGTCTCAGAGCATTTTCAGTGTTTATTGTTCCTGAGCATCTGCCACATACAAAAACCATCTTCCTAGTTAGCCTTCCTTTGACATTGCTGCATCTCTTATGTGTCCATAGCTTACACTTGGTGCATCTTATAGAGTTTCTACCTACACCTTTTCTACAGATCGAGCAGGGCCATCTACCTGAAGGTGTTTGTGATTTGTCTACCTTCCTACTGATTACGACTTTGGTTTTAGCTAGATTGACTCTGAGGCCCTTCGATTCTAATCCTTGTTTCCACACCTGAAACTTCTCCTCCAGTTCTGATAGCGACTCAGCAATTAGAGCAAGGTCATCAGCATAGAGGAGCTCCCAAGGGCATCCTGTCTTGAATTCCTCCGTTATTGCCTGGAGGACTATGATAAATAGGAGGGGGCTGAGTACTGAGCCTTGGTGGACTCCTACCTCTACCCGGAATTCTTCACTGTACACATTTCCAACCCTCACCCTACTAGCGGCGTCCCTGTACATGGCCCGCACAGCTCTCACTAACCATTCATCTATCCCTAGTTTCCTCATTGCCCACCAGATAAGGGATCGGGGGACCCTGTCGAAGGCTTTCTCCATGTCAACAAAAGCCAGGTACAGGGGCTTATCTTTGGCTAGGTATTTCTCCTGCAGCTGCCTTACCAGGAATATAGCATCAGTAGTACTTTTCCCTGGCACAAACCCAAACTGCATCTCATCTAAACTAACTCTCTCTCTAATTAGTTGGGCTATGACCCTCTCCGTAACCTTCATCACCTGGTCCAACAGCTTGATACCTCTGTAGTTATTTGGCTGTAGTTATTTGATACCTCTGTAGTTATATATATATATATATATTATATATATATATATATATATATATATATACACAACAGGCTTCTTTCAGTTTCCATCAACCAAATCCACCCACAAGGCTTTGGCTGGCCTGAAGCTATAGTAGAAGACACTTGCCCAAAGTGCCATGCAGTATACGGTAGGTACAAATGAAAGAAAATTGCTCTCAACACGTGGGAATTAAAAGTAGTTATTTGCAGGTTGACTTTACTCCTCATTATTTAGAGTTTCATAGACACAGATCAATATTTAAGCTCTCAGATACTTAATGACAAGGTGAGGATATATAAAAATGGCTTCTAAATGGGAATAAATAGGGTCCAACACAGATCACTCTAGCTTATGTGAATAAATCGGCAATACAGCAACAAATAATCCTGTTTGTGGTTCCATGTGATAGGGAGAACAGTCTAATAATGCCAACCACTTGACAACCTATGGGTATTTCCAACTTAATGACTTTGGTTAAGAATGGGATGTATGTCTGCTGTTCTATATGGCAGAGTTTTTTTATTTTTGTATGTTGGATATATAATGTAATGAAACTGGTGGGGAAAGAAAGTACTTACATGACGCAATACTATTACTATTACACCAGTCTCAACACTCTGAACCATGGCACACAGTGAACTGCCAATTGCTCACAGTTCTTTAATTTATAACAATGAGTCAGTCCACCTTTAGTCACTTGAGGGATGATCAGAATCCTTCCAGAACACAAGGTAACAAGTCAGGTGTTGTCAGGTTATTTATTAGTGTATAATAAATGTTACATAAAAATTTAGGCCTGCTGTGTCGGGTTACTGGATGATGCTTCTGTGACTAGGTTTTAGGTCTGGTAGGCCACTATGATGGTCAGCAGAAAGGGAACTAATCTCACTATGAGCAAGCAGGACTTCTTTGCAATGCAATTTGATATGGGCCAGCTAGATTTATGATGATTTTTCTGGTTTATCAGTAGCCAATAGTTTACATGGCAACAATTTAATACATTAGTTTTCTTGTTGATGAATAGTGTTGGCAGCTGCAGTATATGCAGTTCCTCACAGAGCTAGAGATGGTTATTAGAAGCTTCAAGTGAGGAAGACAGCTCTCTGTCAAGGTGTTCTATGTAATTTTGGAGAAGTCATTTTCAAGGAGTTTCTAGATGAAGGAAATATGGAATTTTCCCTATCCCTGTATCTGAAGGAGTGCCTATGTAGTGTAAATCTTCCTTTGAAATTACTAGCTGTTATGCTTGGAAATTTTGTTATGATATCATCAGATTGTGTGAGGATATTTCTTTGTATCATGATCTTTGAATAGTAGGATGCTCATGGTGCAGTGCTGCACAACTGGTATGCTGTGACACACTGGTGAGTCAAGAGACGGTGCTAGGTGTGCTGCAGTGTAATATAAATATAATTTTTTCCTCTATACTTTTAGTTATATTTTTAGTTCAGGTGTGCTGCCATATTTTGAAAAGAATATAAGTGTACTGCAAGGGAAAAAAAGTTGCGGAGCACTGTCATAATGGACAGCTGGTAGATTTTGGAAGTCACAGGCTAGGGAAAAAAGCGGAGTCTCTGTGAGTGGGTGTATTTTTTCTGTAGTAGTGTGTGATTTTGGAAGCAATATTATCTAGGTTTGAATAGCCAACTTTGAGATTATGAACATTAAAAGTTTGCAGTATATATAGGTGTTTGGAAAATGCTACCTAATTTGGATAAAAGAAACTTTGAGCTATATTTGTAGATAAACCTTAGAATGAATAGAGGATTCAATCAGATTAATTCTCCTTCGAACTCATTTTGGGTTTGGGCAGGTAGGTTGAGGATATATGTGTGTGTGTAAATATACATGTATACATATACACATACATGTCATCATCATCATCATCCTTTAATGTCTGTTTTTATTGTTGGCATGGGTCCAGTGGTTCAGCAGAAGCTAGTGAGCCAGAGGACTGTGCCAAGTTCCAATGTCTGAGTTGGCATGGTTTCTATGCCAGTCACTTTACAGAGTGTACTGGGTGCTAATTACATGCAAAGTCACCAAGTAACTTGCAAGACAAAACTCTCCAACTGAGCGGGTGTAGTATTTATTAAGGGAGGT
Source organism: Octopus sinensis (assembly GCF_006345805.1). Taxonomy (NCBI): domain Eukaryota; kingdom Metazoa; phylum Mollusca; class Cephalopoda; order Octopoda; family Octopodidae; genus Octopus; species Octopus sinensis. The sequence continues at coordinate 34,253,589 of NC_043005.1, forward strand.
GGCTTTATGCTGGGTGATGAGAGGTTAAAGGGATAGATACAGGTATCTTGCTGTAGAGGAGATACATGGGCACCTTATCTGGAAAAGAGCTGGGATGATGGTGAAGATGTGTCATAGTTGTACAAATTGTCAAAATCTATGTCATTTTATATACACAGTAGGGGAGAATCAGGCCAGCCACCTATGGTGTTGTGTATGTCTTTCAATGTGTGTTTCATTGTCATATTACCACTAGAAGGGTTGTGGAGGCCCTTAAAAGTCACCTCTACCCTAAATCAGTTCTTACTGCCTCCCACCCCTACAGGCCCATTGCCAACTTTGGTGCTTCAGAATATTCTGGGTGGGCACTAATTTGTAATAATACTAAAGCAAAGTATAAGGCAGTGAGCTGGCAGAATCATTAGCTCACTGGGCAAAATGTTTAGCAGCATTTCATCCATCGTTATGTCCTGAGTTCAAATTCTGCCACGGTTGACCTTACATTTCATCCTTTAGGATTTTGATAAAATAAGTACCAGTTGATCACTGGGGTTGCTGGCCTTGTGCCAAAATTTGAAATCAATAATAAAGTGGAGTTTTGAAATAAGTGTATCACAGTAAATCTGAGGGCGCACCTTTGAATAAATGAGGGGGTAGTGCTGTCCAGTGTACTCATTAAGCCACAGGCACCTCTAGACAGGTAACCAGTAATGTGGGTAGCAGAGTTCAAGTGTCCCTTGTGTACGATCCATTTTGGTATAATTTCTATAGCTGAATACTGTTTTTCTTATTAACCTCTTTAATGAGTGTAATGGATAAATTTCCTTGTGCCCATCAGTACTGGAGAAGTTGTCTCATGAGAAGAAGACTACAGACTCCTCTGTATCCTGAATTTCAAGGTTATACATACATATATGCATACATACATACATATATAAACACATACATCATTACATACATACATACATACATACATACATGTGTTGGTGTATGTAATGCAAACACACATGTGCATACAAATCACTATATACATATATGTGTATATATATATATATATATATATATATATCTATAAATATATATATATATGGTGTGTTGTCAATTTATGGAAATAATCCCATAAACTCAACAATTTAGTTAAAAGTGGAGAAGAGAAGATGTTAAAATATATAAGAGAATTTTAAAATTCTCTTATATATTTTAACACCTTCTCCTCTCTATTTTTTGTCAAATTTTATGGGATTTCTTTCCATAAATTCACAACACACCATTTATAAGTATTATTGTCATATTCGCAATTTTATGCCAGTAAGCTACCAGCAAAATATGAAGAATCTATATTGGAAACCTCCAAATTAAAGGACAAACCTAATTCAACATATATATATAGAGAGAGAGAGAGATAATTGTATAGGGTACAATTATACTGAAGGGAACAGAAGCTACTGTGCCTATATGCTGAATTCGTCCCACCACTTTACATGTTTACTCCACATATACACTTTATCCTGTAATTATGTTTAGATATAACCCATTCCCTTTGGGTCAGTTTATTTACCTCTGTAATATTCTGACCAAATGCACACATGCTGAGATGGATTGTGAAATTCGATGCGTATATATGTGTGACTATTTGTATGTACTTGCATTTTGCATGTGCTTTTTTGTGGGTATGAATAAATATTTTCGTTTATTTTGCTTAGTAAGTTCTGCTGATGAAGGAGGAGTTATCAAACTAATCCAGAAATTGATCTATCCAAAACTAACTGAATTATTTTATGAATTTTTAGTCAGTCTACTTTCTCGCTTTCAACCTGTGTGTATATGTGGAGTGAACATATATATCTATATATGTATTTTACTTAAAAGGTTTTTATATGATGGCCACTAATAAAATTCATTAATTTTAATGATTTTATCCTGTAATTATGTTTAAATAATTATATATATATTTATATTTATATAAAAAATACAAAATTGGACAAGAACACAAAACATCCTGACAGCTAGGTGATACAAAAATGGGATAACAAAACATCCAGATAGACGATACAAAGAAAACAAGGACAGGTCATTCAAAGTTTTCTTTCTTCAGTCAAGCACCAGATTATCCTCACAATTTTGATTGATTATACTTAAGATTGCTCCAATCTGGCCAGCTCCAAGGAAAAACTAAGCTAAAGAGCATTAGATTCCTTGGAAGAAAGCAGCAAATGTATACAAAAACAAGGATGGAAAAAAAAAAGGGTGGGAAACATGACAGAAATAAATCACCATAAATTAAATCATCACGATGTTTATTTTAACTTGTAAAGGTTAATATTTTTTATTGATTGACATTTTTAAGTTTCAGGTTCTATATGTAACTGTTTAATCATGCCATGAACAAAAGAAGCCTTGGAACCGACTGAATTTCAAAGAGGCCGTATTGTGGGTCATTCTGAAGGTGGACTTAGTGTAAAATTGCAGAAAACCTTCAGATTCTGCTTTCTACAGTTAATTGTGATTGTGCAATTCACTAGAGAAGGGAAGGAGTTCACATTACTTTGCTCAGGTTGACCAAGGTCCTCTGACAGGACCCTTCACTTTGTTAAGAGTAATGTGGAGGATATTCTTTATTGCAAGGCCTCTGACATAGCAGAACAAGTTGATGTCAGTCCCAGAACAGCTGTCAGGTATCTCCACAAACATGGCTACTATGGCAGAGCAACAAGAAGGAAGCGACTTCTTCAACTAACCAAAATCAAGTAGAGGAAAGGCTGGGCCAGTGAGATGGTGGAGAAGCCACTAGCATTTTGGGACACTCATATTCTCTGATAAGTCCAGATTTGCTATATTCTCTGATAGTGGTTAAGTGTGGGTCTGGAGATTCTGTGATCAAGAATTTGATATGAAAAGATTGTAGCCAACAATGAAACACCGGTGGCTATTTTGTGATAGGATGGGGAGCAATTTGGAGTAATGATCAATGAGCTGGTAGAGTCTGAGGGAAACATAAACTCAGATAAATATGTATACATAAATATGTATACAAAGAACTCTTTCCAATCTTCTCCAGTGAAATGAGTAAAGAAGCATCTTTATTTATGGAATATGAGGTCCTAGTCACATGGCTAAAAAGATCCAAGCTTCCATGGCCAAGCTTGTCATCAAATATGAACACTATTGTGCACCTCTGAGGCATAATGGACAGGAACTTTGTAAAAAGAACATAAAAGCATCCTCAAAGCCAGATCTTTTGAGATTACTGCATGAAACTTGGCAAGAAATTCCTCAAGAGAATATTCATCATCTGATCAGTATTATGTCTAATAGGGTCCTTGCATAGAAAAATATCACGGGCATGTCTACTAAATATTAGATATTCACATTATAATAATATATCAATAATTTTGATGTATAATTTCAGATTTAAATAAATTTTAACGATTATAAGGGTGTCTACTTACTTCTGTCATGTGTGTGAGTGTGTGTGTGGGTTGGTGGGTGTGTGTGTGTGTATGAATATGTGTATAGAAATGTGTTTGCAAAAGGAGGAAAAAATGTTCTCATACTACGTGTATGAATCGGTCTGTCTGTCTGTCTGTCTATCTATTTATCTATCTATCTATCTAGCTAGCTATATTTAATTTATATTTATATGTATATATTTGTAGAAACAAGTGCATGAATGTATGTGTATAGACAGACAGACAGACATAGATAAATTGACAACAAGTGGCATCGAAATTGTGGAAAGGTTTCTAAGTAATGATATGGAGAGAGAGAGAATTTTCTCCCTTTATATTGACCATATGAAACATAAACAACCCAAATCACTGATTTGGCGTATTTTTATTACCTCGGCCATTCCTCAATAGGAAATGTTAAAGGTTGTTTATTATTATTATTATTATTATTATTATTAATTATGTGTGTCAGCCCTTGTGGCCAATAAAAAGAATTAATTATTATTATTATTATTATTACTACTACATTCACCTGTAGCTTTCTTCCTACTTGTCCTTCAAGTTTATTTATATACACCCTGTTATTTCAACGTGTTATTTCACCCACGCAATTTTATTCCAAGTTGTCAATCAGGACATTAGACAAAAATGTGTTGTGTATGTTACTGTGTGACGCCTTTTCAAAATGTGAATTTTAAAAAAGTGCTGTTTGTTTTCCAAATATTTCTTGATGTTAGGCTAATTTAAAATTATTACATTATTTAACTCGGTGATATATTCATTTCCTATTTATTGAATGTTAAATGAATACTTTTGGTTAAGTCCAGAAATTCTAAAGAAAGGGAAAATAATTCTTTTTGTGAGAATTATACATTATATATATATTATATATATATATATAATATATATATATATATATATAATATATATATATATAGAGAGAGAGAGAGAGAGAGAGAGAGAGGAGAGAGAGAGAGAGTATCATTTCATTCATTCCGTTTAGATTTAACCGAAGGAATTGGGACGGACTTACCAAGGAATGGTAATAGATTAGCTGAAATGAAAGAGTTAATAAAGAAGAAAGACGAATAAGAGAATATACGAGCAGAAATATTAAAAAGAGAGATAAAAATTCTGAAGCGGTGTTGAGATGATTTCATAGAACGAAACATTTATTAGTATTGTTATCATTACGGGGCGGCAAACTGACAAAAGCGGCAGAGCATCGGTCTAAACGTTTAGCTTTAATTAGTTCCGTTCCTCTGCATACTGAAATCCCAGTACCAGTCATGTACTAGGCTTTATTTAATCCCTTGCAATTTTTTGACCAAGAGCCTATGTTAAGAATTATTATTATCTATTATACTATTATTAGCTATAACGATGACGGAACGGTAGTAGTATTAAGACATCACCAGAAATGGTATATACATACATACATATAGAAGCATATATGTACACACATACGTACGTGTGTGTGTGTGTGTATGAAGAAATGTGGAGAAGCATTGGCGGAAAAAAAAGGCGTAGTAAATAATCGAAGGAAAGATTTGTATGAAGTGTTGTGTAAAAAGAGGATGGGGACGGCAAGGTATGAATGTTTATAAAGAGTGGTGAAGAGGGAAAGGAAGAAACACTGAAAGAAAAGAGAAAGACGAAAGAGCGAGAGAGAGAAATAGAAAGAAAGAAAGAATGAGTGTTAGAATGAGAGAAAAGGGAGTGTCAGGTGAGGATAACATAGTGAAGGACAATGTATTATAGTTAGAGAGAGAATGAGAGAGTGAGATATATATATATATATATATATATATATATAATATATATATATATATATATATATATATATATATATATATATATACATAGAGATAAATAAAAAGAAATAAAGAAAAAGATAGACTAAAGTGACTGAGAAGTGGAAAGAAAGAAAATAAAAGAGAACAAGTGTTACAATGAGGGAAAAGGAGTGTCAAGCGAGGATAATAGAGAGAAGGACGGTGTATGGTAGCTAAAGAGAGTGAGATAGATACATACATAAAAAGACAAAGAGAGGAAGAGAGAGAGGGAGATTGAGGAAGGTTAGCAGAGGCTGCGAGATGCAGGCACTATTATTATTGCATGTAGTCAGCGAGTGTTGTTTGCAACACCGTTGGGCTTAAAAGTAGCCAGGCTCTTGGAGATAAACGCATCTTTTACAGTTAGATCACTTAATTAAGGAATTTTTACACGGTTCGATGTTGGTACATATGAAATTCTCCCTAAAATCTTGCCTGGTCTCACTGTCCGGCTTTTAATATGAGACATTAACATGGCGACTTCTCTTTACAACTGCAGACGACACGACTTTCAGTGAATTTGACCGGTATTTAAACGGTCATTTTTGCTTTTTTTGGGAAAAAAAAACAAAACATGCTTTCGATTATGGATAAATATACACAATATCGAGATATTATTAAAGTATAATTGATTGGCAAGGTAGGTTTTAACTGTTTACTCGCGAGTATTTCGGTTTGACCACACTTGGTTTCATTTCGACACTGTTTATTTAATAATGGATCATTTATTGATCTTCATTTCTCCCCCCCAAAAAAGAAATAATAATAATAATTGTAAATATATAATCATTATTAATGAAATGTATGCTTTGGCGTGTTGCAGAAATTCTTATTCACATGTACCATACTTATTAATTTTATTACCGAAATTCCCTGTATTTATTTATTTATCTCTTATAAATTGCTCAACTTGTAAAAAATATTCTGTAAAAACGCACCGAAGAAATACAGAATTAATGAAACCAGCATCGCAATCTGTTTATATTAACGTATACTGCATTATCTTCGCTGAACTATATATATATATATATATATATATATATATGTATACATGCACACACACACACATACACACACACACATAATATATATGTGTGTGTGTGCGTGTGTATGTGTGCGTGTGTATGTGTGCGTGTGTGTTGGTTGTAGTGGCTGGTGTTTACGTTAATGTTGGCAATCCTTACTGGTAATTGCTTCGGTTTTCTTCGTCGCCACCTCTCAACAATCAACGAGAAATGAAATATTGATTCCCACTTGTTAAATTTCTACTTCATTACAAACTTACTTTCCATGCTATTTCATGCCGCAATCGGTTATGTTATCATCATCATCATCATCGCTGATATCAATGCTGTCATTATTAACATTTGGTGTTGTTGTTGTTATTATTGTTGTTGTTGTTAATATTATTATTATTTAGCGCTCGACCCTGCTGTTTGCCTTCACTGAAAACTCAAAAAGTCGAACCACTTTAGGCATTTATTATCTCCGTCCCTCCCTCTCTCTTTCTCTCTTCCCCTCGAATACATACATACATACAATTATTTGTAGGATTCATTTGAATCAATGTATCTTAACATCCAGGACACCAACCAAGCGAGGGTCGCGCTCGGTACATACGTGTACATATATGCAGACACATTCGTATATACCCGTGTACACACACACACACACAATGTATGTACGTGTATGCATGCAGAATGTGAATGCGTGTATATTTTTTTATCATATTATCTCTCTCTCTCTCTCTCTCTCTCTCTCTCTCTCTCTCTCTATATATATATATATATATATATATATATATATATAATAAATACAGAATATGACATTAAGGGCTTAGGCGGGTTTTCGGGGAGCAAGTGCGACAACTACTTGTATTATTTGCCGACAAACGTGTACGACTCTTACCATAAATAAAGGTTTTGAATTAATTACTGATACCATTCATATATATATATATATATACACACACGCACACACTAATTAATATACAATCGTATGCACACAGACAGGTGCTTTCTAGATGTATTTCCTTCTTTTAACCATTAAACGCATTCTTATAATCATTTAAAATACTGTTGTTTCTGGATTTCTCTGCTGTTTTGCTTCAATAATTATAAAATCTTCCGCACTATGCTATAACGATCTGTTCCACCAACTAACCCCATACCCCCTTCTCCAGAATAGATTAAATCGCAGCTCCTTCCCACTTCATCTCGTTTATGCTTATTAAACTGAATAAGCAATTTTGCTTTCGGGCTTTTAAACAATTGTTTTAGGAAAACAATTTTAATTTTTTTTTTTTGCCGCTTGTAGCCATTCGATTTCAGGATATTTTAACCCCATGATCATCAATATCCTAGAGTATATTGTCTATCAAAGATTTTACTTTGTGCTTGGACAGTATTATTTTATATAATGTATGTATTACGCTAGAAAGCATAACAAGACAAGCATTTTTATATATTATATATGTATATATATATAAACATATATAAATTTAGCATAAGGGCATACAAGGCGTCTACCTTTTAGAAAGAGGAGTTTATATATATATATATATATATATGCAAAGAGAGAGAGAAGGAGAGTTAGATATATACATATAGCTAGATGACTAAATTAACTAAATAAATAGATACATAGATTGTGTGTGAGTGTGATTTCTTAGCAAATGCAACCACCCCTTTGGTCAATTATAATATGCTTAGAGACATGCGTGTGTATATAGTAATATAGATTTAGGTGTACTTAGTTATATAGCAAAATGAGTCGGAAAATAACAACCCAGTGAAGATAACGCAACAAATAACCAACCAACCAACCAACCCTTTACCCTGTTCAATGCTAACGTGTGAATCATTCATCTGTAAGAGATATAGAATTTCCTACTGCAACCACGACTGTCAGAGAGTCCGATCTTCTTTCGCTTTAACAGTACATTCTAACCCATCTGAAACTCACTACTGTTGTCTTCTTTCAAAGCGCTCATCACTACACAGCTGATAAAACACTATCTCCTGCTCCACGATTTTATAGTACTAAAATCCCTAGAGATCATATTTGTGAAAACTGGGTACTTTCTTTCTGTGACAAGCACCACAACCAATGCTTTGACACATTTGTGCAGAGTTAGTGTATCTATTATTTCTTTGAATGCTTAAAGAATGTGACATGAAACAGATTTTAAAAGTCTTTTACTCAATGAATGTTATGATTCTGCATTCTTTTAATAATTGATATATCATGTGATGGACGAGTGCTGTTCCTTACTGATTTGTAGCATTATTTCTTGAATAAAGTCTCTGCTATACAGATGTCATGTTGTTACTTCTTATGACAGTTTATTGGATAAATCAAATGTAGACAATTTTGCATTCAGAAAGATTCAAAGCATTTTCTTGTTAATATTCTGAAAGAACTCAAGGAAGAAAAAGACCCCATAACATTCAAAACAGAACCAGGAAAAATTCTTCCAAGAAATACCAAATAACTCATCACACTGCCACCTGAAGACATTTTAGTAAACAACAACTCCCTACACGAGTGGGCTATGATGTCCTAAAATATGACTTAAAAAAAACTATGCCAGATGGGGCTATTAAGTTACCTGCATATTTCTGACTAATGGACTACACACCTTAGTAAACATTATATCACATGAAACATTTAAATTTGTCACAGATTGTGGTAATTATGAGAAGTGATAAATTGCCTAAATGGTATCTATATCTAATTAATGAACAAATTTTTTTTTGTTTTGCAAGATCTCAGTTCTTAACTCAAAAACAACAGTAAACTGAATCTGTATTAATTTCTTCAAATCTTAAAACTATAGTATAAAAAAAAATACAATCCCAAGATAGAGTTATTGAGAACAATCTCAGTATTTGACTGGTACTTTATTTTATTGATTCCAAAAGACGACTTAGTTAATCTCAGTGGTATTTGAACTCAAAACGTAAAGAGTTGGAACAAATACTACTTAGCATTTTTACTCATGCACTAACAATTCTGCCGACAAGTAAAAGACTTGGACTATTTGAAAATAGAATGCTAATCTTAGAAATAGTAGTATCACCAGCCAGAGCATTAGACATAACTCTAAAGAATTCTTGCATTTATTATCAGGATATCCCTGTAAATACTATTACTGTCATAAATGACAACAACAATGAAGCTATTTCAGTAGCTGCTTCTCACAAGTGTTTCTTTCTCAATAGGGAATAATATACATGGCTAGAAAATGTCTAGTGGAGATACCTTATGTCACAAGTGTGGGAATAATGATAATTTTTCTGTAACTCTTTAATTTATAGGTTTTCTGATTTATTGAAACATTTTCTGTGTTATGAGTGCTTTAATAATGTAATTAATAAATCAGTCACTGTAAGCTCATAGCACTGATAACTTCTCAACCAAAACTGATATTTCTAAGTGAAATGGTTTAGTCTTTAAACTATTCAGAGGCAACATCATGATGACATCAACTCAGTATAGTTCCATAATACAGGACACACAGTTTATTGAAATATTGTACAAACAGCAATCACTCTTTGAATACATCTGCTCAGATATCATACTTGAACAGTATTTCATTTCATAGCATTTAATGGTTCTGAAAATTCCACATGTTGTACTCTTCATTAATTTGACTATATTTACTTCTACTCAAAGATTGTAATAAGAAAAGAAGCAAACTACCTAATCAAAGGCATCATGGAGAGCTTGGATTGTTGTAATAAAGAAAATGAAAACCATAAATTATGCTTTTTCATTGATTCTCAACCACTGTCAACATTCTTCCTTCATGCTTTTATAGTACCTGTGATTGAATAGTTAATACATTATATTGCATCCCATCTTGGGCAGTTCTATTGCTGCTGCTGCACATACAGACATCTCAGACCACATGCAGAAAAGACACTCCATCTAACCTGTGACCCATGGCTGCATTGTCTCCTTTCTCTATCTTTTCTACCTCTACTATAATGGCTTCTGCTCCTCTGAACTGGCTAGGTGCATGCCACATCCACTCAGGCATTCTTGATCCACTCTTCTCTCTTCCCCTCATCATTTTTGTTGTGTCCAATCCCCTAGGTCCCACATTCAGTTCTTTCTTTCTAGAGCATCAACCTCAGGAACTCCCCATTAGTGGCTCTAGAGGAACATTAATGGCATTGATCTTGTTAGTCTCAGAGGGCCAGTTAAGGTCATGGGTACTGTCCCTTCTTCCAAATAAAAATGGATGATCCTGACAAAAATCTATGTGCATTTCTGTCACATGTCAAAGAATGTGATATAATTTTCTCTAATAAAAAAAATGTGTTCTTTTAGTAATTGGTGTATCACTTGATAGGCAAATTTTCACCTTTACTTAAAGCAGAAGTTGAGCAGCTGCAGCATTATTCATTGAATAAAGTCTTTGTATGGTTTTGTTTATTGTTACCCCTTATTGCTGTGTATATTGTTTTACCTACTCATTTGTCATCATCATCACTGTTACATCTACTTTCCATGCTGGCATGAGTTGGACAGATCATCACAATCTGCATTAGTTCCTGTTCAGAGGGATACTACCCTCCATTTCTGGCATGGTTCCTGCCAAATGTCCTTCCTAACACCAACCACTTTACAGAGTATACAGAATGCATTTTAATGTAGTACCAGCACCACTGAAATTACTTTATGCCTCATGACACTGTTCTATGGTGTTTGTGTTCAGTCAAAGCAATATGTCTAAGAGAGTGAGTATAAGGGCAGGGAGTAGAGATATGATGGAGGTGAAACAGGAACAATGATTGGAGTGAAAAAGCGGTAGAGGAAGGTACAATGGAAGAGATGCCATACTGAAACGAGTATGATGGAAGAAACAGTAAGGTACATTGGATTGGTGAGAGGGTATCAAATAGCAAATGGAGATTTAATAGGGTATGTAGGGCAGTAGGCCCGAGTGTCAGTTGGAGCAGCAGATGAAGGTTTAACAGGGATATAGTGAATAATAATAGCTGCAAATATAGATATATATCTCCCAGGTTCATCACTACCATCATTTTAATGGTTTTTAGGCTATGGATGGGTAGGTCTTCTCCAGCACTGCATGATGTCAATCATCACGATACTTTGTCACCACCTTGTGAGGGTCAGCATCCTGATATCAGTTACTGTATGCTCTTAGGTCTCAATCTTCTGGTTTCATTAATTTTCAGTGCTTTGTGCTTTAAGAGTCTGTCATCCAACCAAATTCTGTAATAGGTGTGTATTTTGACCTCTCTTATAATCTGATATCCAGTAAAATAATAATGACTATCAAATTTCAATGTGAAGTCAAAAACATTACTAATTCTAAATAATTTATGCAGTGGAACATTTTGAAGAAATAAAAATATAAAAATACTTTCAGTTAATTATTTGTAAGTTTTATAATTAATGATTTATGATTGAAAGTATGATGCTATCTACTTGGAATTATTGTATATCTTTAGGACTGAAAAACTTGAGGGAATAGTAAAACATTTCACTATTAAAATTGTTTTATTTAAGTGATTAAGATAATAAAGTATCCTTTCAGTTAATTATTATTTACTATATTAATTATGGTTTAAAGTAGGATTAAAGAACTTAACTTATTTTGGATATCACATGTGTAAACTATGTCATCATATTCTGTATCAGTTTTATACAGTATGACAGTCCTCTCTCTCATACAAGTCTACAATTGTAAACCTCCATGTTAAAGTTTGAAGGTTCATGATTTTTTGGGGGGAAAGCTGCAGTAGTGGTTTCCCATTACTATCTGCCAGTGTATTCTCCTAATCTCTTGCTCTCCCAGGTTTATCTTCGACTCACAGAGCCTATTTAATTAAATATCAGTTGGACTGTTTCATGTAACCTCAGTACATGTCCACATACCAATGAGCCTGTGTGACACAAGTCTAAGGGATAGCCCTCCTTCCCGTCTTATGTTTTAGCCATAGGATCATTTGCTGTTTGACCCAAAACTGGGGCCCTTGATGGATACTGCCACCATCCTGGACAAGAGTGGATCTGGGAATTGTGGTGTCTAAGGAGTTACTCCTTACTCCCTCAAACTTCTAAAATTTTGAGCTAGAGTTTCCCTACCAGATGCATTTTAATATCTTACCTGGGACTATTGCAGTTCATATATACTAAATATTCAACATTTTGTACTGGCACACTTCAGCTAGTCTGCAGTGTCTCATTCCCAGATCTTTGCATTCATTGTTCCATATTTTAGGTACCACATCTTTACATCATTTCTGATTCCTTTGCCTCAAATTCTCTATTTGCAACCCTTGCATTGTTGCCATCTGTTATCATTTTACTTCATTCCATTCTTATCATATGTCCATATTTATACTGCTATCTTATTTTGGCATAAACCAATCCCTCAAATGTTCTATTGCTTTTTTTTCTGTTTTTCACTGTAAAAGTGGCAAGTATATTACTTGGTCAGTAAATCAGATTTAAACAATTTTTTTCAATATATTGCAGGACTTTACTACCCATATCTTACTGCCCTATAGTGTCATTGTTTGGAGCAGTTGTCATATAGTTCACTTTTTGAAATGAAAGCAATGATTCAATATTATCTCTTGCATTTTTCTTTTTAGACACAAGTTTTCCCTTGTTATATTATTACTTACTCTATTCTGGCACTAATTGGGTTGTTTAGATAACAAAACTTTACTACATCCAATAGCTTATAACCTTACTACTTGCACTAATGCCTAAGGTGCACTTCATATTGATTTTCTTTTATCTATCAGTGCATCTATTGTACATGTTTTCACTGCTAACAGAGTAAAGTTGAGTTTGTTGTATACAAAGTGATAGTAATAAATGGAATAACTGTTGTCTGGATACTGCTTGACTATACAGGTTTCTTATTGTTAACCTGTATATTCATCTTGGCCATCTTCATCATGATCTTTTCTAGATTTCAAATGGATTGATAGTGCAATGGAAGCATAGATGTTATAAGATTGAATAGTCAATCCCTTAGACAAATTGGAGCTAAGATACTCTGAGCATGTTGCCAATTTTGACCTTACTACAAACAACATTTGAACAGCAATCAGCAATTTCTTAATTTGTAGCATTCTTATTTTGTACATGTTGAAACCCAATTAGTTCAGCAAATGAAATATATAGTCAATTAATTTTGTCATCAGAAATTCTTTCTGCGGTTTTCTTTCCAGTGGTCTATGGTTCTCAGCTGATACAAACTTCATGCTATCCGTTTTAAGTATTGTGTTAGTCTCATTATGATTTGACTCCATTCATATATGGGTCTATCAATTCAAGTTCTTTGCAATACTTCCTCTTTATTTTCAATAACTATTCTTGGTTTTACAGTAATTAACATAATGTTACCAAATAACACCTTCATGAATCATGCGATTAGTTAAACAAGCAATTGGGTTTGTTTTTACAGTGTGCTGCTAACACTTCGCTGATTTCCATAGTTTCGGTAGATAAGGTAGTTTTGTGACATTCGTCTTTGTTAAAATCACTGACTACATGTAATGACATTTAAATGTTATTTTTGTTTGCTTTTGCTATTAAGTGCTATTGCTTCTGTATAAACAAATACATTCTACTCTTTTGTGACGGATGCCAGGATTTTGCTCCTTTACACTACCGTCTTAATATATCTTACATCTTTATACCTAATGTCTCTGAAACACATACCTTTCTGCTTTTGTCTTTGGCAAAGCTTCTATTGAAATATATTTTGCTGCTACTTCTCTCTCTTTTTTTCGTTCATTCATGTTTCAAGACTTGATTCGTTTAAATTGCTTTCTTTCCTAATGAAAAAGAAAGCAAAACTTTTATTTTTCTTGTTGCTAAGAGATTAAGTTCTTCGGTTTTCTTAGTCTACAAGGTTTTTAAGTTCAAGCTATTAGACATTAATTGTGTATCAAGTCCATGATTATTAATTTTTTTACCATTTTTGTGGAAATATTTGCAGGGCCGACCAATGTCTTGTAAATGAATTTGATAGGTAGAAACTGTGTAGAAGTCCATCATGTGTACGTATTTGTATATGTCTTTCTGTCTGTTCACTATCTTCTGCTGCCACTTGACAACCACTTTTGGTTTGTTTACATCACTGTGACTTAGTGGTTTGGCAAAAGAGACTGATAGAATAAGTACCAGTCTTAAAAAACAAATACTGGAGTTGATTTTACCCTACTATGACTATAGTCCAATGACTGAAACAAATAAAAGATAAGAGATCAATCAACATTGACAAATGACTCGTTAGCATTAGGCTATATAAACATCTGGTTCTAGAATTCCTTTACAGATTTTGTGCTCTAAGAGACATTAAATTGAAAATGAAAATAGTTTTAATGAAAAATTGTTGAAGATATACTGAAATCTGAAACCATAGAAAATTCTGTCATTAACCGTTTAGCATTCAGATTACTCTGTCAAATGTAATGCATGTTTACTAACACTGTTTTGAATGTAATCATGCATATTGCATAACTTCAATATTTTGAAGATGTGATTGTTTAATTTTAGATTCACATTCTAGGATCAGTGAGAGAAGCCATATCTCATCAGTTTGAACATAAAACAGGTGGAATATTTGGGCCAGATATTGCCAGTTTAAATGCTTAAAAGGTTAATTCTAATTTACTATTCCAAGAATCCTTTCTCAGTGTAGTTATTGTTGTTAACTCTACTGATTTGTTATTATTTTTCATTTATGATACATTTCAAATTTTTATTTGATCAATTTTAGTTTCAGTTGAATTCTACAAACATATTTCATGACATAGATCTAAATATATACTAAATATTTTTCATATTAATATATAAATATTTGGTATATAAATATACTAAATATTATTAATATTTATTTCTAACAAGGACACACATTTTTAGTGGGGGTATTGTCAATTAGATTGATCAAAGTACTTGATAGGCATTTTATTTTGTTGATGTTACAATGATGAAAAGCAAAGTCAACCACAATGGGATTTCAACTCAAAATATAAAGAGTGAAAATATAAATGCCATGAAACATTTTGACTGATGCTCAACTCAGAATGCAATGTTGGCAGTAAGTGTCCTGAAACAAGTTCAAATTTTTCTGGGTTGGTAAAATAATAAATAATTTTAATTCAATCATTTGTGAGCCTACAGAAATTGGCCCTGTACTATGCAAAAAATCTATTATTGCTTATCAATTCAAATTCTGTGGAGTTGACTTTTCATTTTTCTAGGATGTATTAATGTATTGCCTCTAACAGATATGAGTCAAAAATACTCTTTTTTTTAAAAATAAATCAACTTAATGTCTAGTCAAAACAAATCAAATCTTTTATCTATTACTTGTTGCAATCACTGGACTGTGACCATGCAGGAACAATTCCTTGAGGGATTGCAGTTGAAAAATTGACCCCAATACTAAATTTCTCTTTTATTCAACCACTAAGTTATGGGAACATAAACAAATCTATAGTACTGTGGGTGAATGACAAATAGAAACATAAAAATACAAAGATACATGAATAGACAGACATCCATTGAACCACACACACAAACAGATATATATATATATATATATACATGCACACACACACACATACAAAAACACATATATTGCTATATATATATATATAAATATGTACATACATAGCAATATATATATTTCAGATGTCGGGGCAGAAATCTGCTCCGGCATCTCATCAGTTATTAAGACAAAACAAAAATGCTATGAAAATGACTGTTAAACAAGGAGAAATTACTATGAAGTTGACTGTTATTAAGACAATGGACAAGACTTTTCCTGATGTATATTTTGCCATTTACAAAGATGATGCCCTAGCTTTAACCACAAATGCCAATGGACCAGCACAAGATCGGTTTAGGAAGGACATTATCCAGACCATGAAAACTTTCGGTCTTAGTATAACTACAGATACCAACCTGACGGTTGTCAATTTCCTAGATTTATCCTTAGATTTAAATAAGAATATTTACAAACCTTATAGGAAACCCAATGATAGACTTAGTTATATTAATGTAGGTTCCTGCCATCCCCCCATAGTGTTTATAAATTTAGTTAAAAACATTAGCAAAAGAATTTCTAGCCTTTCCTCTGATAGGGACATTTTTTATAGTGTTGCCCCAGTATATAATAATGCTCTAAAAGATAATGGATTTAGTGAGGACATAACCTATACACCCATTACCAGTACAATAATAAAGAAAAGGAAACATAGGAATAGGAAAACTATCTGGTTCACACCCGCTTACTCCTCTGAAGTGACCTTTAATATAGGTAAATACTTCTTATCACTTATAGATAGGCATTTTCCAATCAGTCATAATTACAGAAAGCTCTTCAATATACATAACTTAAAAATCAGTTTTAGCTCAACTACTAATTTAAAAACTATAATCGCACACAATGCACAAAAACAACAAAATGAAACCAGCTGTTCATGCAGGGATAAAAATATGCGCCCACTAAATGGAGCTTGCATGCCTGAGACCATCTTTTATGAAGCCACTGTAGACTCTACAACAACTAAGGACACAGTGGGTCTCACAGAGGGGTATTTTAAAGCCAGGTTCAACGATCACAAGATTTACTATAAGCAGTATCATGAGGTTTAGTAGTTTCTGCTACCTAGGTGACCAAGTTAGTAGTTGGGGTGGATGCTCAGAGAGTGTTACCACTAGAATAAGAATAGCCTGAGCAAAGTTTAGAAAGCTTCTTCCCCTACTGGCGACAAAGAGTCTCTTGCTCAGAGTGAAAGGAAGATTGTACGATACTTGTGTGTGAACTGCTATGCTTCATGGCAGTGAAACATGGGCCATAACTGCAGAGGACATGTGTAGGCTTGAAAGAAATGAAGCTAGCATGATCCGCTGGATGTGTAATGTCAGTATGCATGCATGACAGAGTGGAAGCACCCTGAGAGAAATGTTGGACATAAGAAGCATTGGCTGTGGCATGCAGGAGAGACGTTTGTATTGGTATGGTCATGTACTATGGATGGATGAGGAGAGATGTGTGAAGAAGTGCCACTCCCAAACTGTTAAAGGAATCCGGGGTAGAGATAGACCCAGGAAGACATGGGATGAGGTGGTCAAGCATGACCTTTAAACGTTGGGCCTCACAGAAGCTATGACGAAAGACCGAGACCTCTGGAGATATGCTGTGACTGTGAAGACCTGACAAATGCAGTGAGTCCATGGCTCACAGGACGGCGTGCTGTGCTAACCTTAGATCGTAGGGTGACCTATTGTGCTTGAGGAGACCTATTGAGTCAAGTACATCAACATCAAAATAAAAATCAAATGGAAATTGTAGTTGTGATACTCATGCCGGTGGCACGTAAAAAGCACCATCTGAATGTGGCCAATGCCAGCGCCGCTTTGACTGGCGTCCGTGCTGGTGACATGTAAAAAGCACCAACCGATCATGGCCGTTTGCCAGCCTCCTCTGTCCCCTGTGCTGGTGGCAAGTAAAAAGTACCCACTACACTCACAGAGTGGTTGGCATTAGGAAGAGCATCCGGCTTTAGAAACACTGCCAGATCAGACTGGTGCAGCCGGTCAAACCGTCCAACCCATGCTGGCATAGAAAACAGATGTTAAACGATGATGATGATATATATATATACACATATACACACAGCTATATATATATATATATATATATATATATAGAGAGAGAGAGAGAGAGAGAGAGCTATATATATATATATATAGCTATATATATATATATATATATATATATATATATATATAGAGAGAGAGAGAGAGAGAGAGAGCTATATATATATATATATAGCTATATATATATATATAGAATAATAATAATAATATTAGGGAATATGATTCCAAACTTCCAGGGAAAATTCAATTTAGTAATGCTAAATCAAATCTCACAATATATAATGCATGTATATAAATTAGAGAAGAACCATATCATTCAACAATGATATACTTAAATCATACCGTATAGAAAAAAAAGATACAATAAAACATTTACCTACAACTAAATAAAGTATGAAATAATAAATAAATAGTAAATAGACTACACGTGTTTCGTGGCTATATTTTCAAATTGTTAACAGTAAAATCAATTCAATTTAAGTGTAGTCACTTATCCGGTCCAAGATGAAAACAATAAAATAATTAAATCAATGTACATATATTATCTTATAAGAAAATATAAATATATATAATAATACATAATTTTTCAATAAAAAATTGAACAAAATTCAAAAATATATCATAAAATAAAATCACAAAATATATTATCAAATATATTCTGTTAACTAAATCTTTAAATTTAATATCTAGGACTTAGTGTTTATAATAAATTTATCTCGTTAAAAACGTGGTGTAAATAAAACTGGAATAAATAGATAGAAATATTTATTTTATCTATGAAAATATATTTTAGCTTTTGGAAGAAAAAAATGAGAAACTATAGTATGTCATTACTGGAAAATTAAAATACAAGTAATTTAAACAAAATATTTAAAACAATATATATATATATATATATAAAATACATAATATACATTAAATGAAGATAAAATACTATAATTTAATCTATATCCATTAATTTATTTATTTATTTATTTAATAAAAATGTAAGTTAAATCTTATTCTAATTATGTAATATATACTAAATAACTTCATGCTAACTTATATGCATAATACTACAACAAACTATAACTACAAGAATTATATATATATATATTTTGTTTTAATTACTTGTATTTTAATTTTGTATATATATATATATATATATATATATATATATATATATATATCTGTGCAGGTGGCACGTAAAAAGCACCCACTACACTCACGGAGTGGTTGGCGTTAAGGAAGGGCATCCAGCTGTAGAAACGTTGCCAGATAAGACCGGAGCCTGGTGCAGTCTTCTGGCTTCCCAGATCCCCGGTCGAACCGTCCAACCCATGCTAGCATGGAGAACGGACGTTAAACGATGATGATGATGATGATGATGATATATATATTTACTTTAAATAAAAACCTTTGACTCTGCAGCACTGTATATAAATTCTCTACTAGGAATGACCAAGTTTTAAAACCTGCTGGATCTCACTCATAAGGGAATCTTACATTGCTTATAAACTCTATATTTAGAAGGACTCATTTAAAACTCTGTTGGTCATTTGGAGTTTTGGACTTTATTCATAGGATATTGGAATATTGCATATATACCAATATGCCTAAAAAATGGATTTACAACTTCAATACCCATAGATTTCTTGCATCTATTTTCTTTACTCCACCTCACTCTCTATTTTGTATCACATCTAAACTAGCTATGACTTAATTATACTCTCACACTGTCTCTGATGGAGGGATATAATTAATAAATATCCTAGAAACAGCTGTAAGACCTATCTATAAATGCTCTAATATCTACACAGCCTTGGTTTTTTATCTTATTATGCAAAAAATTCTTATATATTTATATATGTATATATATAATTATATATATGTATATATAGTTATATATACAAGTATATATATTTATATATACAAGTATATATATATATATATATATATTATATATACTTGAAACAGTCTCAGTGCACTACAAGATAGGACCCCTCCTCCAAAAGGATGGCTCCCTCACAGATAGTCCAACTAAGATCAGTTAGATGCTGAATTACCAGTTCAAAAGTGTCTTTACCCCGTTGGAACACAGACAAGTGAACGAACCAGTGGACTTCTTTGCCGCCTCACCTACAACCAGCGAGGCGGTTACAATAGAATGTATTGACATTAGCGAAAAAGATGTACTACTAGCCATAGATGAAGTGGACACAAACTCAGCTGCTGGTCCTGGCGGTTTCCAGCCATCCTCCTCAAAGCGTGTAAGCATGCCCTGACAAAACCCCTCAAGATTCTCTTCCAGAGCTTTCTTGCGAATGTCAAACTGCCAAGCAAGCTGAAGGAGGAATAATATGCCCAATACATAAAGGGGGAAGTAGAGCAGATGCCAAAAACTATAGGCCTATCTCTCTGACTTCACACATCAGCAAAGTCATGGAACGGATAGTCAGAAAGAAACTAATCGCATTCTTTGAGGAAAATAACTTGTTGAGTGATACCCAGCATGGTTTTCGACCAGGTAGGAGCTGCCTGACCCAGCTCTTACAACATTATGACTGGGTGTTGAGGCAGTTACTCAACAAATCAAATGTGGACGTAATCTACCTTGATTTTGCAAAAGCTTTTGACAAGGTGGATCATGGTATGATGTGCCATAAACTGTGTGACTTCGGCATAGCTGGAAAACTTGGAGTGTGGTTGCATGACTTCCTGAAAGATAGGAGTCAGGCAGTAGTGGTTAATGGAGCCACCTCTATGAACACACAAATAGTGAGCGGTGTTCTTGGGCCGTCTTGGGACCACTGCTTTTTATAGTGGCCCTCTCAGATATGCCCTCAAATGCCGAGAGAGCCACTCTGGCCAGCTATGCAGACGATACGAAAGTCTCGCAGAAAATACAGAACCCCAGCAATGTTGCACACCTGCAGCAGGAGTTGGACTCAATCTACAGATGGGCTGAGGATAATAATATGCAGCTTAATGCTGAAAAATTCCAGGCCTTGCGCTACCAGCATCCAAAACTGAATATTAAACTTACAGAATACACCGGTCCACAGGGAATTTCAATCCCAGAGCCTAATTCTGTGAGGGACCTGGGTATCAACATGAGTGATGAAACCTCTTTCCAAGTGCACATTACCAGGATGGTGACAAAGTGCAGACGACTGGCTGGGTGGATCCTAAGAACATTCAGAACCAGAGATAAGGAAACCATGATGGTCCTCTGGCGGACATTCGTCCTCAGCCACCTGGATTACTGCTCAAAGCTATGGTCACCCACCAGTGTAAAATTAACAGCGGACCTTGAAGCAATCCAGAGATGATTCACAAAGAAGATCGTCCCTTTGCAACAGCTCAGCTACTGGGAAATGTTGAAACAGCTAAGACTCTACTCCCTGGAGAGAAGACGGGAGAGGTATGCAGTAATATATGTCTGGAAGATCCTGGAAGGAATTGTGCCAAATTTTGGCATTGTAAGCTACACCAATGCTAGAACGGGACGACACTGCATAGTGCCAAAGATCCCAGCAATGCCATCATGCTTCAGGACCAGCTTCTGCAACAGCCTGGGTTTCAAGGCCCACAGCTTTTTAATATTCTCCCAAAGAGTCTGAGGAACTTGCACAAAGTAGATGTAGCGGTTTTTAAATCAAAGCTGGACATCTTCCTGTCAAGAGTCCCAGATGAACCTACCTCACGGCAAGAGGTGCAAATGAGAGTAGCTATATCAAACTCCATTCTTCACCAAGTGCCACATATTAGACGAGGTTCGTCGTAATAACAGTGTAGCACAAAACGGTATATATGTATGTCCGGGTTCCAGTTAATAATTTTCCTTATGACATAAATACACTATTGGATTTGAATTTAAAATTATCATTATCTTCCTCACGGTTGGTCAATTGAGAGCCAATGATAATTTTAAATTCAAATCCAATAGTGTATTTATGTCATAAGGAAAATTATTAACTGGAACCCGGACATACATATATACCGCTCTGGATCCTAATGTAAGCGTTATTAATAATATTATGAATGATAATAATGATAACATTAATGGTATTGACAACGATAATGATGCTAACTTTAATGACACTTTAGAAACTATTATGAAGTAATATAATGTACTATTGACTATGTATATTTGCATCTAGGTACTAATTTGTGTATGTTTATTATCACAATATTAAGTCGAAAAACTGAGACGTTGAATGTGGAACACATATATATGTTTACTAATTTATATTATTTATTTATATCATTATGTAAATGTATATTTTTATATGAATAGGAGTGTGAGTATATGCACTCATATGTATATGTATATGTTGTATTGTGGGTATCCACCCACACCCATGTGGGTATATATGTAGACTGAGTTATATTACATAATCTCCGAAAAGGCCTTATGATATTTTTGTAAATGTCTCATTTATATCTATGTATTGACCAACCATAAAGGGCTAATATTTGTAAAATGAGACATACTTATCTACATGGCCGAAACAGCTATAAGGTGTAATTTATATTTACTTATATTTATATTCTCTTTTATATATATTCTACTTATTATACAACATTACTCTTTTATGTACATTCATGTACACTGATTTGTTCTGCTTTTTTATATTCAACCCTGCAGTCTCTTATGTGGTGGTTTAATAAAGTATGTGATTGAGTATTATCTGGTAATTGATATTTGATTTAGATGTATTTCTCCATTTTCTTATCTTGTATTAGTAATTTGTGGTAAATCTTTTTACCTTTGCCCATATAATACAGTAAATGAATTGATTGCATCGCAATCATTAACATTTATGTATTAACTTTGTTGGGTACTTCACTAGCAGTATATTGGATTTATGTTATCCCATGGAGGGTTGCATTTACAACCCCTATCTCAATTTGTATATATATATATATATATATATAAATATATATATATATATTTTTTTTCTTGTTTCAGCTCAGAACTGTGGCCATGCTGATGCACCGCCGTTTTGTGCTACACTGTTATTACGAAGAACCTCCTTTAATATGTGGCACTTGGTGAAGAATGGAGTTTGATATAGCTACTCTCATTTGCACCTCTTGCCGTGAGGTAGGTTCATCTGGGACTCTCGACAGGAAGATGTCTAGCTTTGATTTAAAAACCGCTACATCTACTTTGTGCAAGTTCCTCAGACTCTTTGGAAGAATATTAAAAAGCTGTGGGCCCTTGAAACCCAGGCTGTTGCAGAAGCTGGTCCTGAAGCATGATGGCATTGCTGGGATCTTTGGCACTATGCAGTGTCGTCCCGTTCTAGCATTGGTGTAGCTTTCAATGCCAAAATTTTTCACAATTCCTACCAGGATCTTCCAGACATATATTACTGCATACCTCTCCCGTCTTCTCTCCAGGGAGTAGAGTCTTAGCTGTTTCAACATTTCCCAGTAGCTGAGCTGTTGCAAAGAGACGATCTTCTTTGTGAATCTTCTCTGGATTGCTTCAATGTCCGCTGTTAATCTCACACTGGTGGGTGACCATAGCTGTGAGCAGTAATCCAGGCGGCTGAGGACGAATGTCCGCCAGAGGACCATCATGGTTTCCTTATCTCTGGTTCTGAATGTTCTTAGGATCCATCCAGCCAGTCTGCACTTTGTCACCATCCTGGTAATGTGCACTTGGAAAGAGATATCATCACTCATGTCGATACCCACTGACTTAGGCTCTGGGATTGAAATTCCCTGTGGACCGGTGTACCCTGTAGGTTTAATATTCAGTTTTGGATGCTGGTAGCGCAGGGCCTGGAATTTTTCAGCATTAAGCTGCATATTATTATCCTCAGCCCATCTGTAAATTGAGTCCAACTCCTGCTGCAGGTGTGCAACATTGCTGGGGTTCTGTATTTTCTGTGAGACTTTCATATCATCTGTATAGCTGACCAGAGTGGCTCTCTGGGCATTTGAGGGCATATCTGAGAGGGCCACTATAAAAAGCAGTGGTCCCAAGACAGGGCCCTGTGGAACACCGCTCACTGTTTGTGTGTTCATAGAGGTGGCTCCATTAGCCACTACTGCCTGACTCCTATCTTTCAGGAAGTCATGTAACTGTACTCCAAGTTTTCCAGCTATGCCAAGGTCATGCAGTTTGTGGCATATCATACCATGATCCACCTTGTCATAAACTTTTGCAAAATCAAGGTATATCACATACACATTTGATTTGTTGAGTAACTGCCTCAACACCCAGTCATAATGTTGTAAGAGCTGGGTCAGGCAGTTCTTACCTTGTCGAAAACCATGTTGGGTATCACTTAGCAAGTTATTTTTTTCAAGGAATGCGATTAGTTTCCCTCTGACTATCCGTTCCATGACTTTGCTGATGTGTGAAGTCAGAGAGATAGGCCTATAGTTTTTGGCATCTGCTCTACTTCCCCCTTTATGTATTGGGCATATTATTCCTCCTTCAGCTTGCTTGGCAGTTTGACATTTGTAAGAAAGCTCTGGAAGAGAATCTTGAGGGGTTTTGCATGTTTACACGATTTGAG
This sequence comes from Octopus sinensis, assembly GCF_006345805.1. Lineage (NCBI taxonomy): Eukaryota > Metazoa > Mollusca > Cephalopoda > Octopoda > Octopodidae > Octopus > Octopus sinensis. The sequence continues at coordinate 34,278,039 of NC_043005.1, forward strand.
GAGGATTGCTGGGAAACTGTCTGGACCAGCAGTTGAGTTTGTGTCCACTTCATCTATGGCTAGTAGTACATCTTCTTCGCTAATGTCAATGTATTCTATTGTAACTGCCTCGCTAGTTATAGGTGAGGCGGCAAAGAAGTCCACTGGTTCGTTCACTTGTCTGTGTTCCAACGGGGTGGTAAAGACACTTTTGAACTGGTCATTCAGTATCTCACTGATCTTAGTTGGACTGTCTGTGAGGGAGCCATCCTTTTGGAGGAGGGGGTCCTATCTTGTAGTGCACTGAGGCTGTTTCTTTTGCGTAATGTAAGAAGGCCTTTGGGTTTGACTTAATGTTTTTTATAACCCAGGCTTCTTTGTCTGCTTTCTCCCTCACATAGGATTGTTGCAGCCTTTTTTCGATCTCTATCAGTGTTGTTTTTAGGCGGGACGTTTCGCTGCTTTTGGGATGTTGGTTGAGTTGATTTGCAACCTTCGTCCGTCATCTCATGAGGATCTTCCTATCTCTTGGAATCTTGCTCCTATTTGTTTTGGCCTTGTGCTCTGGGACATATTTCTGGCATATGGCTTGCACAGAAGACATGAAACATTCTAGTTTCATGTCAATGTCTGGTGTGGAGATAAATTTCGGCCAGTCCTCTCTGAGGATTTCTTTTTGGATTGATTTCCAATCTGCTTTGTGGAAGTTCAGATTGGAGAGATTTTGGGTGCTTCCTTTAGGCTGTATGTCTCTGGTTACTTTCGGCCCAAGCATAGACAGCTCTATTATGTTGTGATCCGAGACTAATGTCGGTGTCCCTTTCACATTATGAATGATGTCCATATTGTTCGTGAAGCAGAGATCCAGAATGTTATTCGCCCTAGTTGGTTTGAGTACAACTTGCTCCATGAATAAGGCATTGGTGAGGTTGAGCAGGGACTCCACCTGTGCTTGCTTGCAATGAGTCATTCCTGAGAGTATGAGACCTTCGGGCCATTTGACATTGGGGAAGTTGAAATCACCCATTAGAAATATGGTTACGTGGTGTTCCAGATTCATGAGGATTTCTTTAATTCTTGTGAGGCAATCTTCAAACTTGCCTATGTGGTTTGGAGCATCCGGTGGGCAATATGTATTGCATATGACTATATTATGTTGTCTTATGTATACAATTAGAGTGTTGCCTTGGCTTCAGTTAATTTTGAAAACAATGGAAAATTTAGTAAAATAACTTAGTCATTATTAGCTGGTGTTTGAGGCATAAATTAGTCTGCAATTCTAATGTATTTTAATTTAAATAACTTTAGAACAAGAAGTTTATATCATAGAATCAGGGCAGTCTCAGATGGATTAATATCAATTAGGTTAAAGTTGATTATAATAGAGAAATGATAGTGGGACATTTTTATCATTAAAGAATTAATTCTGAAATCCAGTATCTGAGAGGTTAAATGATCTCTTCAAATATTCATTTATTATTGAAATTCTTATTGTCCAGCCTACATCAAAATCAATGGCATTTCTGGATTCTACAAGTAATTGTGGTTCCTGATATATTTTAATATTGCTACATTCATCAGAGAAAAGTTACAACTTGTAAAATGCAAGACAGCTCTCAACCCCAAAGTTTTTGAACTTTTTGGTCAGAATTAGCTGAAAACTTTGGAATTGCACTTTCTGCCACAAATTTATTCTTTGCTAAGCTTCTACAATATGGAATAGGTGTTGGTGTTGTTTTCCAAGTTTATTAGATCTATCCTCTAAGAATTACTTCGGGAACTGCAGCTGTGATGACAGATGCTTCCAGTAATTTTCAAAGAAACTAGAGGTACTACCAAACTTTGAGAGAGAGTTAGAAACAGCAGGAAGAAACAACTGAGGCTCAAGAAGTACCATAAAATCCAAAGCAGAATTTCAAAGTAAATTCCTGCTATGTTGTCTTGAACATGCTACAAAAAAATAATTACTTATTTGGCTTCCTGGATATATACTAAGAAAAACAATCTACTGAAGATGCATTTAAGGGTTGCAAGGATTGTGAAAAATCCTTGTTCATAAAAGAAACAAAAATATTGATACTAAAGATTTACGCCACAAAGTTAGCAATAACTTGAAAACTTCCAAACTTTATGCTGCTGCATATGTTTCTCTTCATGCAATAAGAACTATTACCGAATATTTCTGATGTTCCTTTCCAGACAACTAGTATCAACGGCAAATGGGGAACAATTTCACATAGCTCAAATTTATAAAAACATGTTGTCAACAGTATTACAAAAGTGACTAATTGGTTTAGTAACCATGTCAACTGAACTTCTTATTGTTCAATCTGATTAAATTGGTGACAAATTTATAAAGGGTAAGGCATACTAAGACAAATTTTTATGTTCCTGAAAGTGAGGTTTTGATAAGATTTAAATTTTAACCAGACAGTTCATAAGATTCTGGTATGTTTGTCTTTAAGTAAGATATTGTTGGTTACACTAAGTAAACATAAAAGGACATAAAAGATATGTGAAGTAAAAGGTTTCAATGTAGTGTTACTTTATAGAAAATACGGTTTCGACCAAGTGTCTTCAGGATCAAAATTATTCCTATGTCAAAATATTTTTCATTTGTATTTCAGAAAGTTAATCAAACATTGATGCATTATTTATTCTTGCAATTTAAAAGAAATTTAGAAGTTTCAAATTTTATGCCTTTTACTTTTTGTGCTACAAAATGTCTGCTTTAGAAAATTTATCATCATTGTCTTCATCATCATTTAATGTCCTTGTACCATACTGGCATGGGTTGGACAGTTTGACAGGATCTGACTGGTCCAAAGACTGCATTATGCTTCACTATCTACTTTGGCATGGTTTTTATGATTGGGTACCCTTTCTAATGCCAATCACTTTACAAAATGTGCTAGGTGCTTTTTTCATACCATTAGTACCAGTGAAGGCATCACACAGCTTGCAAGAGTTTGAAGTTGATAACTTTTTGGGTGAGTGCAAAAAAGTTGGTTTATGCTTGGTTGTAAAATAGTCCACACATTGTAAAATAGGCCACACATTGTGATGTCCACACATTGATGTCCACACATTATGATGCAAAAAAAAAAAAGATGTCAGATGGATGTAGTCTGCTATAAATGGGTAACTTAACCAAGAAATTGTCATGCTATTGTTAGTTTTCATTGTTTTTGTTTAATTGTTCCAAGACTGGATAATCATTGTCAATGTACATAAATCTAATTTAATATACTGCACAGCTGTTATAAATGAACCTCTCTAAATGTGTATAAGATGACTGTTAATTAAACAAATGCAACTTTCACTAAAGAAGAATGTCTTGATTTAGTTATAATTGGTAATGTTGTTTCAATTTGCATTGTTCATGAAGCTGATATATTCTGATCAATTAATTCTAATTTATGCCTAGTATTATACTTTGTATAATATAATTCCTGTGTGTATTTACATTTTGCTTTACCACAAATCCTTGCTTATTCTCTTCCTGTATGGTGAACAAAGTCATTTCCCTCATACTTTTGGTTCTATTTCCCCATTTTTTTCTCTAAATTTTGAACTGCTGATTTATTTAACAAATTCTACCTAGAAAAAGGTTGTTGGTATAAAGAATTACTAATATCTAAGAGGGTTAAAACCACACATGAACTTAAATTATGTGGATTAATGAAAACAGAATTTGATATATTTCCATTGAAGGAAAGTGTGTTTAATTAATAAGATGTTACAAAGCTGGGAGATATTTTAGCAAGTTTCATGATTGGTTTTGACTATTGTATTATAGCTGGTATTTTCTATTTCTGATAAAGTGTTGAATATCTTTTTTCTTTTTATTTATTTCTGCATTTTCTATATTGGAAAGCTAGCTATCTTCTTTATTGATTACTTAATAGATGGCTTAAGTCTTTAAGAAAAAGAACAGATGCCTGCTCTGAGTTTTAGCCATATTATTAGAATGAATTTCACATGAAAGTTTCTTTACTTGTTTTGGAAAGAGTAGGTTAAAGAAGTAAGAAAGATAAATTTTCTTGTGCAAAATATTGATTTTACAAAGTACATTTAATGTTTGTAATATAAGTGTCAATTAGCTTGTATTTTCTTATTACTTCTATTAACCACTATTCTATGTTGATATAGCCTTGGAAGAAGATTAACTCTTTTTCTATTTCATCTTTCTTTAGGTTTCTCTACTAGTTTCAGATCATTGAGGTCACTTTTAATTAGGTTTGGCAGTTTTCATTTTAGTTACTTTTATTTTATTTTTACAAAGTCATGTCATTTGTTCATTTAATTTGCATCATTCATTTTTATTATATACTCTCTGTATACACATTTAACTTACAACCTGGTATGTTAAAAAGATCAAAAATGGTTGTTCTTTATACATCTATCCCAACTCTTTTGAAAGCAAATTGGCAGGATTACAGTTGCTCATTAACCTTCAAATAGATACCATCTAGAAAGTTGGTTGGTTGTAGATCTTGATTGGAACTAACAGCAGTGTTGTGATAATATTGAGGGCTTCTTTGGTTTGGATCTTTCACTCCACTGGATATGAGCAGTGTTGCTGTTAAGGAATTTGCTGCAAACTTCTATCATGTTCTATGTATATATGTGTCATTCAGAAAAACCAATCTTGTTGACTTAAGATTAGTAAAGCTGTCAACTGTATTTGTGCATTGTAGTGTGGGTTGGCGGAGTTATTTTCAACCCAGACCCTATCAACTCTGGTATAGCCCAAAGCTATTACCTACATATTTCCTTTTGTACATTAGTGACCTACTTGTTATCACCTCTAAAAGCAAACACTCCTCTGTAAAGGATAACATCATTCACATATACATTCACATATACAAACTAGACTTGGGCAATTTGAAAACATCTTCAATAAAAGAAATTTCATTAGACAATACCTAGAATTACTATGCATACCAAAAAATGTCGTTATCACACCTGTACACATGGATATATAAAAATTTCAAATTTGCTACAAATCTTTGGTCTCACTATCTGATCACTTATTGCAACCCTATTTATATATATATATATATATATATATATATATATATATATATATACATATATATATATATATATATATATATATATATACAGTTGTGTCTGGGGAGAGTCATTCTCTTTTGGTGCCTTATAATTTAACACACTTATAAGTGGAAATTTTACTGGTGAGTGTGTTAAATTATAAGGCACCAAAAGAGAATGACTCTCCCCAGACACAACAGAATATGCTTCAACACACGAACTCACATAAAGAATCGTGTAAACCAAATCCAAAAACGAAATATGTATATTCATATATTAAACAATAGGATTCTTCTTTTGAGTCAAAAAATTCTTTATTTCTGATAAGTTGCTTACCTTCAACAGTACTCACGTAGAAACCTTATTGGGGTACTGCTTACATTTTTAGGACATTGTTGCTTGTTACAAGCAAACATCATAGACCACATCTAAAAGAAAGCCTGGTTGGCAAAGATTTGTACATCAACATTTTTTTGACCACTTCTCACTGTTGCACTGTCTCTTCTTTCCTTTTCTATTGCTGTTACAATGGCTTCCATTTTTCTGAACTTGCTAACTGCATTCTCTCTTTCCTTTTAGGACCAGTTGTTTGACCTTTCTCTTTTTCTCTTCCTGTTATTATTATTAGGTGTTATTATTATGTGTCTCATCAAGGTGGTGAGCTGGCAGAATCGTTAGCATGCCAGGTGAAATGTTTAGTGATATTTCATCTGCTGCTACATTCTGAGTTCAAATTTTGCTGAGGCTGACTTTGCCCTTCATCCTTTTGGGGTCGATAAATTAAGTACCAGTGAAACACTGGGCTTGATGTTATCGACTAATCCCACCCTCAAATTTCAGGCCTTGTGTCTATAGTAAAAAGGATTATTATGTGTCTCATTTCCCCCAGCCTTGCACTAAATACTTCATACAAACCTTCTTTCCAAGATCTTCAAGCTAGGTACTAATCATATAAATACTTTTATCTTGCAGCTATTCACAACTCACAAGCACTGTTCCTCTGACTGTAAGGGAAAAATTTATTTATATAGATAAAGACAAAAATATACATGTACATAAATATATATGTACAAGTATGTATATATATATACAGGGTGTGTAAGATATTTGAGAACAGATTTATATTCATAAAAAAACCCCAGATATATATAATAACAGATAACTTTATTTATTAAAAAATGCTATGAGGATAAAGATAAACCTTCTTTTCTATATTGTTATTCAATAAAGCCACCTTCAGCTTCAACAACTGCTTCTGTATGAGATCTTAATCATCTACATGCATGAATCAAGTGGTCCTAGTTCATTTTGGACATTATTCTGACTATGGTAGCCTTCAAAGAATCTTTGGTGTTATGGGCATGTTCATTGACCTCTCTCTCAATAACGCTCACATGTAATAGTCCAATGAATTGGGATCTGGGGAATTAGGAGGCCAAATTTTAGGGGTTATGTGATCATGAAAATTTTCAACCATCCATTCCTGTGTTACTAGAGCCATATGCGATAGTGCAGAGACTTACTGAAACACATATGACCTCTCATTGCATACACTGTCTATCCAGGGCTTAACAATTATTTTCAGGATCTCAATGTAGGTGGCAAAGTTAACTCTAAGGCCTTGTGGAAAGAAGTAAGGTGGCATCACATGTCCTTCATTGCTGACAACCCCTAAAACCATGATAGTTGCAGGATGTTTTGTATGCAAAACACTTGTAACTTCAGAAGGGTCTGCACATAACTATCTGTCATTTGTTCTGTTAACTTTTTAATGTTGGTCGAAGTTTTTCTCGTTTGAGAAAAACCAAATCAAATCTTCTTCTGACCGGTGGCATTGCATGAAGTTATACTGTCACATGGTGTGTCTTTGTTTTGCATTACTTCTTCCTTGTTTGTCAATTTTTGCAATGGCGGAAATGAAAGAACAGCATGCTTCCATGAAATTCTGTTTTCTGCTGGAGGAAATGGTGACTGAAACAATTGTCATGCTTTAAACAGCTTACAAGGATGCTGCCATGAGCAAAACACAAGTTTATGAGTGATTTCCATGCTTTAGGAATGGTCACTTGTTGCTTGAAGACCAACCTCGTTCAGGATGACCATCAACCTCCCAAACAAATGAAAACATCATGAAAATTCATGAACTGATCTTGGAGGAACATAACTGAACAACTTATTGACATGACTGGTGTGTCCTGGAACTCCTGTCAATGAATTTTGAGTGAGGAATTGTGAATGAAAAGAGTTGCAGCGAAATTTGTATCTTGCTTGTTCATGGAAGATCAAAAAAGCTGTCATGATTGAATGCATCTCATGGACTGAAAGAACAGTTGAAAGTTGATCCAGACCTTTTTTCAAAGGTCATCACTAGTGAAAAAGTTGATGCTATGGAATTTGCAGATGTGGAAGAGGTGAAGAAAAAATCGATGGGAGCATTAAAAGGCATCACTTCATAAGAATTCCAGTACTGCTTCAAATAGTGGAAAACATGCCTGGACTGATGCATTGCTTCAAATGGAAAATACTTTGAAGGCAATAAACATGTAAAACTAAGTAAATAAAATAATATTGAAAATTTCATCATCTGACACAAGATTGCCTCTTCCAATACCCCCATCCCTCTCAAAATCCTTGTCTCGCTAGTTACTTGATGACCTTGTGAGTGCTGGTGCCACATAAAAAACATCCAGTCCACACTGCAAAGTGGTTGGCATTTGGAGGGGCATCCAGCTGTAAAAATAATGCCAAAACTGACTTCACCTGTGCTAGTGCCATGTAAAAAGCACTGAGTCCACTCTGCAGATTAGTTGGTGTTAGGAAGGGCATCCAGCTGTAAAAATCCTGCCAAAACAGACACAATAGTCTGAGGTAGTCTTCTACTTGGCTAGCTCCTGTCAGCCATCCAACGCATGCATGCATGGAAGATGGATGCTAAATGATGATGATATATGTATATATATATATATATATATATATATACACACACACACACACACACTTCTGTATGTGTGTGTGTGTGTGTGTGTGTACATACTGTATGCAGTATGGCCTTTCTGTTAGTAAAAAGAGCTTAGTAATGTGATGGCATTCTGCTAACAAGTTAGCATAATTTGCATTGTGTAATTTTTAAATTCAGTGAACTTGATTTTCTATGACATTTTAGTCACCTAAGATTTGTTTGCAATACAATGATTCAGAATTAAAAAAAACATTGATCAGATGTAAACTATTTCTGTCATATTAACATTTCTAGAGATTCATCATTTAACTTTTGATGTAGTTCATTTTAAGATGTGTGCACATGTTGTCTATAATTGTTGAATATTAGAATATAAAATTGTAAAAAAAAATATTCTGATGTTAAAAAGTGTTAACTGGCCAGACATGGGATGTAAGCCAGAAAATGGTGCAATGCTAGTTAAAAACATATAGTAAGCATTTTATGAACTAAACATTCTTCTATGAATATTTTGATAGATCTCTCTCTCTCTTTTTCTCTCATGTTTACATATATGAATTATCATCATCATCTTAAAAACTACTTTTCCCTGCTTGCTCCCTTCATGAAATTTTCTATTACTGGATGCCCATCATGACACCAATACACATGTGTTTCCCAGCAAGGTAATTATCTCCACAATGAATTGAAAGGTGATCAGTCTATTTCTGCATATGTGGATGATGCCACCATCACTGTATCTGATGAAACTCAGCTACCTTGTGTAGAGGATGCAATCAAAGGATACAAGGTGGTGGGACGGGCAAAAATTAACAAGGACGAGTCCATCGGCTCAGCACCTGGAGTGGCAAGATGATACTGTCCAGTGTCCCACGACACTGGATGGAAGGTCCTGTTAAGTTGCTTGGAGTCTGGTTTGGACCAGATTCCTAGACGGAGAAGAACTGGAGTGAGGTGGCGACCCTAATCCAGACCTGGTCTGGAAGGACACTATCCTTGAAGGGGAGGGCAGAGGTGGTGCAAGTGTATATTGCATCTGTTATCACCTACCATCTGACTGTTGTCCCTTGCTCTGATTCATGGCTAAACAAGTTGGAACGCTTTCTCCTCTGCTTTTTGTGGAGGGAAGGAAAACTGCTTGTGAGGCACTCTGCTGCCAAAAACCACTAAAGGGTGGGCTAGGCATGCCATGTCTGATGATGCGCAAACATGCACTGAGACTGAGGCACCTCTGGCTCTACTTGGAGGGTGACCAGGTGTGGAATACGCTGGTGGAGACATTCTTTCTGCGATGGGCCTCTTTGGAGGAATTCAAACCCAATTTCATAAAAAGACAGAACTTGACTGAATGGCAAAAAGAGTGTCAATGGGCACTTGTGCTAATCCACAAGGTGAGCAAAGCCGGTAGCGGGAGTACCACCTTGATACTCTATAGCAGGCTGGTAGAGTTCAAGAGGAATAACATCCTAGGAGAAGCTCTGGGGCTCGATGAGGCTAGCTAGCCAACCTGTTTCAAAGAACTTTCAGGTCAGGGTACCTGGATAACTACCAGAAATCCCTGACCTGGCAGTGCTATAGGAGTGCTTTATCTGTTCATGATAAACTGTCTAGGTATGGGATGTCTGTGCCACCATGCCCAAGGTGCAGGCAGGATGATGAAATTGTTCTGCATGCCCTTGTACAGTGCCCGGAGCTTTTGGGCTTGATAGTTTATGCAGAACACATGCTGTCGCATCTAGGAAGAGTACAGCTATTGGCTGAGTGCATGATTAAGATTGCACCTCTACCCAGACTATCAAAGGAAGTTGAGACATGTATTGAAAGAAGTCGCAATGGGAACATTCATCTCCAGCCCTGGTTTGCTATATTACTTCAGATATCATCTGAAGAGCAAGATAGGGCTGGAGAAAAGACACCTGTCACAAAGTGTATATGGAAAAAGATGGAAGGATGTGGTAAGGAAGTTTGGAGTGAATGGCCCTATGTAATATCATCCATAGTAAAGGAGTATGGTGCTGCTGGTTTTCTTCATGGCCAAGGTGTAAAATTTTAAGTGTATCTAATTTATAATTGTATCTAATATAAATCATCATATTTTTAAAATCTCATTAAAACGAACTCATAAACACTATTTGTTTGTAATGTCCTGTATTGTCCCCTCTATGTATTGATATTGTATTATCATAATAAAGAATACATCTCTACCAGATGAGGTGTCCAGTACTGAAGAGAAGTAGAAATAGCCTGAAACCAGACCGGTTCCATCACTAGAAGGTGGTAGGGGTTTGTTCACAGTATATCGGATACAGCTGTGTATTGTTAACCAGCTAGAGGAGATGTTCTCTTGGGGTTACAAAATCACAGTAAATTCCGCTGGAATGGAACAGCCATGTTGAAGTGGCTATGAACATTACTTACTAGTACAACTGCTGTGATCATCTCTTAAAGAGATTTTAGAATTAGATTTTTAGCTTTTATATATTATTTTATTTTTATTTTATCTTTATCTAGTTTCAGCTCACAAGCTGTGGCCATGTGTATATATATATTTATTATACTTTTACAAGATGAAGGGTGGCAATAACTTTGAAGTTTCAACCTGGTAGTCTTTGTCAACCTACAATGGACAGTCTGATGAAAGCTGTCAGGATGAAACTTCAAAGTCACTGTCATTGGTCCTCTTGTACAAGTTTGATAAATATGTACTCTACAAAAAGTATTGAATAATTCATCAGTTTAATATTGGTTTCAAATTTTGACACAAAGCCAGCAATTTCAGGGGAGGGGAGAAGTTGTTTATGTCAACCCCCATGTTCAACTAGTACTTATTTTATCGACCCTGAAAGGATGAAAGGCAAAGTCGACCTTGGCGGAATTTGAACTCAGTATGTAAAGACAGACAAGATGTCATTAAGCATTTTGTGTTGCATGCTAATGATTCTGCCAGCTTGCTGCCTTGCCTTCAATTTAATATTAAATTGATTTTATTATAATTTGACATAAAAACAAACATTGCATCTTGTCACAGGGTGCTGTCCTTGTCTCTTCCCTCTTTATTGTCATTTTGTTAAATATATATGTATATATATATATATATATATATATATATATATGCACATACAGGCACTCATGCCACATATACACTCATATATAGACAAATACACACACACACACACATACACACATATATAGGCTGCAGTCAAATGACCGAAACAAGTAAAAGAATGTGTGTGTGTGTGTATCATTTAACTCCTGTCTGCATGCTAGCTTGGGTTTGAGGATGACATAATACTCCAATGTTTTAGTTTTTGGCATGGTTTCTATGGCTGAATGTCTTTCATTATGTCAATCACTTTAAAAGTGTACTGAGTGCTATTTTTGTGACACCAGTATTCATGAAATTGCCATTTATAAATATATATATGTTTAAATATATACATATGTCTGTATGTATGTGCATGTATATACATGTGCATATATTTGTAAATATGTGTATATGTATATGCGTATTTGTATAAGTATGCATATCTATATGTGTATATCGGTATAAATATATGTACACGTATATCATATACATATAAAAAGTAGTCCATAAATAACCATCATTGATGATGGCTTAAGTGGATAAAATTTTGAAGTCACTGTCAACAACGTTCTTGTATAAGAATAAGAAATTTGTAGTCTACAAAAGTATAGAATATGATTAATGTAAAATTGTTTTTATTATAACAACATAAAAACAAACATTATGACAGACACACCTGCACGTGCATGTGCAAACTACATATTTTGAAAGTTATATTAAGCAGAAAATATTGAAATTTTTTTTTTTATAAAAATAGAAATCAAATATATTTATTGCGTTTTTCGTTTAATACTTGTTGAACTGGTTACTGGTAATTCTGTGGCTGCTACAAGTATCAATGTTTTGCACTAATAATCTGCAATTGTTAGAAATTGTGAACATGTATACTTTTGCAGGGTCTTAATATATATATTTTATGTGCTTATATTGATAGTACTTCACTTAGCTGAATATGTGTGACTGATATAAATGTTTGTGCCTAACATTCTACATTACTCAAATGTTTATGTATTTAGACCTACGACTGCATTTTTAACACCTGTATTTTCCATTCTCATTCATTACATTAGCATCTATTATAGAAGTCATTGATTTTTTTGCACTTAATCATCCAAGAGCATTTTTGTGTATAGCTAAAGCAGCCAGTTTATTAAAATGGATCAGTAAATGAGAAGCCTTTCAAAATAGATATATTTAGTAGATACACTGCAATTTAAGTATTCCTTTCTTAGTTTTATTTCTTTTAAAGTTTGGTTGTAGATTTACTGTTACTTATATATTATTGTGTTGTTTTATTGATCTTAGCATTGTGAAGGTTGAATCCATAATATTTTGAGTCCACTGACCTCAGTGTTTTTTATAGGTAATATATGTTAATATGTGAAAGGAAGTTTTGAACAGATATTTTTTCTATGAATCATAATTAATGTATGTTACTGTTCTGGTATATTGGGAAAATAATTTCAATTGCTGCATAGATTCATTACATTAAGTATTGAAAAGTGCTGTAAATGATTTTAGTGTAACAAAAACTAACCCTTTTTTATGTATAATATTGTAAATCTCAGACTTGGAAGTCATTTAACAGTAACAATAGTGTCAAGCATTTTCAACATTAGAAAAATAATAATGTAAGTGGATAGAAACAATTGCACTTTTAATACTATAATTTTAACTTAGAGAAGTTTATTTTATAGTTGTTGGAAGGGTTTAAGGTTTCTATAAAACGTTTGCTGTCATTGCATATAAATTTGTATATATTTACTGTAGAAAGAATGAGAACTCAATTGAGAAGAAGACGTCAGTAAAGAAATAATACGATTTTCTTTATTATTGAAACTGCTTAATCACATTGATAAAAAGGTGTTGGATTACTGCAAATCCACAGCTAATTATATTCAATAAAGATAAGTACAAGCAAGTATATAGCAGGTGAAAAAGAATTAGTCCCAAAAATGTAATTTGCCAATAGAACCACATTTGGAAATAATATACAGGTATTCAGAAAAGCATAAATGTTCATTGCTTGTTCAATATCTAAAGAATAAATCTGTGTTTAAATAGAATATAGTTCAAATAATGTCTTTAGCAAATACCTACAGGATCAGGTTAACAACTTGTTAACCTACTACTGTTAAGAAATATAAGAGGTTGAGACAGTGGAAAGAATTGCTTTTTTGTCTAAAGTGGATCCATTCAAACATGCAAATTTTGAATTTATTACAGAAATCTTTATTTTATACAATTTTTATTTTGTTTATGTTACTCAAAAATATAGAGTGATGATTGGCTAAAATTGTGTTTAGTGAGTGACCTTCATTGGGGTTATTTTGCTTGTGAGGCTGCCAACTCGCGCCAAATTCAATGCTGTGTATGTGACATGTGAGTGTATTAAAATGGCTGGTATGTGCAGCAACAGAAATAGATTGATTAAATCATGTATGTGTGAGACACATTGATGAGTAAGTCTGAGCTGAAAAACAGCTAATTTTTTTGTATCTGTGTGTTGGATCAAACTAGCATCCACTTCATACATCTGTATAATTAAGATGGTAACATATACTCTAATTTTTCTGAAATAGAAAATTGATGCTAAAGAGAATTGAGAACAAGAATATTTAGAAATTTTTCATTGATTATGGAAATAGTATTTTTCATTAATTCTATAACAAACTTCAAATTTATGGATCTAAAAATAATAATTCTACAAACACAAATATTTCTTTTGTTTCATTTATAAAACTTGTGGCAAATGCAAATTAACTTCATTAATTTTGACAATGTTATTAAGAAAATGTTGCTGTAATTATTTTTCTCCCATCAACCATTTATGCAAGGTATATTCTTTTTAATATTCATATTCTCAAAATTATATTTTATTTAAATTAGGTATATCATTTTAAAATTAAGTGTCTTGGTATTTAGATTACATTTTTGGTTCAGTGCATTATGGTTCTAATTTATCCCAAATTTACAAATGAAGCTAGAACAGCTAGAGCATTTATTGATAAATAGGAAACAACAGCTTTCAATGTTAGCAAATATTCAATGAGCTGTATTTGGTTACTGTGGAAACCAAGTGACAACAAGCATGCTCATTGCAGTCTATTTCTAACCCTGTCCTTTATATAATCCATACTCATTCAGTTTTATTGACAGACAGGTCTACTCTTCTAATGAAATGATATTACAATAAAAATACTGATGATTGAAAATTATTTATTAATTACTGTATGCATATACATCTAAAGAAATAATATATATATATATGCATGTGTGTGTGCCTTTTTATATATTTGAGAATATGTTTATGTATATGTATGTGTACACACACACACACATACATATCTATGTATTAATATGGATACATATTCTTGTGTCTGTATACATATTTATATCATCATCATCATTATCATTTAATGTCCATTGTCCATGCTAGCATGGGATGGATGGTTTGACCAGGGCTGGTAAGCTGAGGGGCTGCACCAGACTCTAGTCTGATTTGGTATGGTTTCTACTGCTGGATGTCCTTCCTAACACCAACCATTCCAAGTGTGTAATGGATGCTTTACGTACCACCAGCATGGGTATCAGTTTGCATGAGACCAATATCTGCTACAACTACGATTTCACTTGGCTTGATGGGTCTTCTTCTCAAGCACATCATTTGTCATTGCCTCCATAAGGCCCAGTATACGGAAGGTGTTTTTTATGTGCCACAAGCACAGGTGCTAGTTACATAACACCAACATCAATCACATTGCTTCTGTGAAGCTCAACACTCAAAAGGTGCTTTTTACATGCCACAGGCACAAGTGCCAGTTACATGACACCAACAACAACCACAACTATGATTTCACCTGGTTTGGCACATCTTCTCAAGCACAGCACATTACCAAAGGCCTCGCTCACTAATCATTGCTTCTATGAAGCCTAACATTTGAAGATCATGCTTCACCATCTTGTCCCATGTCTTCCTGGGTCTCCCTCTTCCACAGCTTCCTTCCACTGGTGGAGATCGGAACTTCTTCACATAACTGTCCACATCCATACACATCATATGACTGTACCAACACAGTTATCACTTTTGTACACCATATCTAATACCTCTTATGCTCAGCTTTTATCTCAAGACGCTTATACTCTGTTGTACATGCACACTGACATTACATATCCAGCAAAAGCATACTAGCATCATTTCTTTCAAGTCTATGCATGTCCTTGGTAGTCACAGCCCATGTTTCACTGCCATATAACATGGCTGTTTTTATATATATATATATATATATATATATATATGAGGTGGTATCAAAATGCTTCTGGACTAGTTCTATAGCATGTCAGCAGATGGCAACATACAACTGCATGTGCATTGAGAGCTAGAAGTGACTTCATGAGGCAGTGTGGTAAGTGACATCACTGTGTTCACTTCGGAGTTTGTGAAATTTGTGCTTTTATGATCACGTGTAAGCTGCAGTTTGTGATTTTGTCATGGACAGGAACAAAGAGCCAACAAATTTTCCATTAAACTTGGGAACTTGCATTAAACTTGCTACAGAGACATTGAGCAGTCTTTGGCAAGTCTACAGTGATGAGGCAATGGATTGTATACAATGTTTTGACTGCTACAGGTGTTTCAAAAGCAGAACATTCCTGGAAGACGATGAGCAATATGGAAGACCTGCCACAAACGTCATCCCTGAAAATGTGATATTGTGCATTGAGAATTCATCCCCCAGGGCCAGACTATCAATCAAGAGTTCTACTGCAATGTTTGTTTTAAAGCATTTGAGAGAGGACATTCAGTAAAAGAAACCAGATCTGTGGAGCACAAAGAATTGAATTCTCCACTGAGCTCTCTTCACTTGTGAGTTTCTTGCCAGAAACAACATGGTGACCAGATTTAGCACCAGCAGACTTCCATCTCTTTCCCAAAATGAAAATGCAGCTCAAAGGTCTCCATTTTAACACCGTTGTTGAGATCCAGAGTGAATTGCAGAAGGCCCTCAACTTGCTTACAGAAAATGACTTCCAGGCTGGATTCCAAATGTGGCAGGAACTCTGGGATTGGTGTATTGCTGCACAAGGTGACTATTTCAAAGGAGATGATGTTAAAACTTAAGTAAATAAGTTATTTTTTATTAAACATAACTAGTTCAGGAACTTTTTGATACCACTTCATATGTGTGTATGTGTGTGTAAAATTAGAGAAGAAATTCATTCTAAGCATGGACACAAAGCCTGGACTTGAGTGACTTTAGGAAACTTACCAAAGATTAAGGTGGTAGTAAACAGGAAAAGAGACAGGACCTTAGTATCATCAAGAGAATAAGTTTATTTAATATGCAGAAAAAGAATAAGTAGGAATACCATACACTGTAATCAGTGTAAGCTATGGATGCTCAAGAGTTGTAGTGAAATCATATGTATTGGAAAAAGTTTAGGGAGCTATTAATTTTGTTGGGTATGGAAGACTTTTCCCTCAGAGTAGAGGGCAGATTGTATGATGCTTGTGTTATAACAACAATATTGCATGGTATTAAGTTGTAAACCTTGAATACACAAGACTTGCAAAGGTTAATAAAATTGCTTCAGTGAGTGTATAATGTTAGTGTGCATGAACACCAGAATACTAATGATTTGAGATAAAAATTAGTTAATCATATGTAGTGTGCAAGATAGAAGACTGTTGGTATGGAGGATTACTGCAGTATAGAGAAGTACCAAGAGCTTCAAATTAATGGAATCTTTGAAAGACTTGAGATGGTGAAGTGATGAAGGCTGATCTGAAAATGTTGAATCTCATGGAGGAGATGATAAAAGACTGTACTGATTGACAATCAGTGCTGTGGAAGACCTGACCACCAGCTGGGAAATATACCTTAACACGAGAGTATATCAGTACTTACCATTCCTTCAAAATGATAAGTGAGTGGAACAATTTCTCTTGTGCTGAAATTGCAAAATGCATTCAGTGTACAAGTAAGGTGGCTGAGCAGAGAATGCATAGGGTTCTAAGGTCTCTTTATTCATCCTCTCCCGAGTTGGTACTGCGAAAAAATGTTCCCTGTCCACTCTGTAAAGTAGTTAGTTATAGACCTGTCCAATTTATGCCATCATGGAAAGTGGATGTAAAAACGATGATGATGCATATACATGTGTGTGTATGCATGTGTGTGCTAGTGTGCATGCATCTATAATACTGTTCAGCTACAATCTCATCTACTTATTGTAACACTTAACTATGGAACAAAATTGAAGAGTCTATCATGCAATGTTTTATTTGTAAGTCTATTGACTGATAAACTATACTTAATGTTGTCAAAAACTTAACATTAGGCTGCACTTTAAAAAAGTTTGCATTTTTCACAACAAGTCTTTATCTTATCAAAATATTTAAAAATATATTTTATTATGCAAATGTAGCCATTCTTGCATTGTGCAACCTCAGAAAGAAACAGTAAAATACACTAAATATCACTGTGGTTACTCCTCTATATTGTAGGAGGAACAACTGCATTGCCTAGCCATGCAATTTAGTCCATGTCATGTTAAATGTCTGAAGATGTAGATTATTCATAACAAGGTTGGTTCAGCAAGTACTCTGTTTAAGGGAGCTGCTTGCTCCTCTTGTATTGTTGAACATAATCATTTTTGTTTTCTTCTCTTATTAGGTACCAGCGACAGTCTGTCATCATATTTGTATTCATCTGTCCCTGCTAGCTTTTTTCTGTATTTTGTTATGGCATTGTGTAAATACTTTCCTTGTTCTTCATTAACAACCCTTAAATTAACAGGGAAGTAATCTAGATGACTATGGAGGAAATGCACTTTATTTACTTACATTACATTCTCTCTTGTGAATAGAGAAAAATAAATTTGTCAATAGATCTATTTATGGATTTGTTGTCAAAAAAAAAAAATGAAATAAAATTCCCACAACTTTCGTGGAAGCTGCTCTGGTATTTTTTTTTTGATAGGTTTAAAAAACCCATAAATAGTTCATTTTTACATAATTTTTCTTTCTTAGAGCATCAAAGATACTTGCCTTCAATTTTTTTTTATTTAAAGCAGGATAGATCGCAATTTGAACAGGTCTTTTCCTAATAGGTATTGAGTTAGAGTTATCATTTATACTAAACTGACAGTGAGGCCAAAAGCCTTATAAATTCAAACAAATACATAAGAGATTTGGCGATTGGCTTTAGTTGTTGAACAACGTTGTCATCAGCATATTGTAATTCACAGATCCTTGCCTTTGTTAATCTTTCCTCTGTCACTCTGTCACATCAATAAATCAATTCCTCTCATCATACACCCTCCTTCATGACAACCAATCAGTTCTGCTCAGTGCCATGACTTCCCCCAACACCCCATCTCATGTCATCACTCTCTTTCCTTTTTTTTTTTTGATGGTTACAAGGCAACCTCACTAGTGCTGGTGACATGAAAAAAGCACCCAGTAAACTGTAAAATTGTCAGCAAAATGAGTAGAGACAACAGGGGTTTGAGAGGAGTCTTTGGTCTTGCTAAAGGCAAAAGAATAGTGCTGGTGGCACAAAAAAAAAATGCACTCTACACTCTGTAAAGTGGTTGGTGTTATGAAGGACGTCCAGCCATAGAAATCAAGCCAAAACTGGGACATTGGGACAAGATGTGGCTCTTTGACTTGTCAGATCCTGTCAAACCACTCCATCCATACCAGTATGTAAAACAAATGTAAAATGATGAAGGTGATAATGATGAGATCATAGTCATAGAGCTAATGCATTTTACTTTCAGCAGTCAATCTGTACAGAAACAAATGCTTCCAGATCTTAAAAACTTTTCATAAGGAGTTTATTTCCTTTACAAGCTTTCTTAGCTAAAAATTTCCAGTTGACATTTTCTCTTTCTTAAGAACCTGTACTAGATTCTTCCTTTTTTAGGGGGTTAATTTCCGAAGTAAGCCTACTACCTTTCATTATTATGTAGCAACTATGTGGTTGTTGCATGAGGCTTTTGTCATCATCAAGAAGTCTTATAGATTCTGCTTTAATTTTAAATGAATAGAAAGGTTTTTAAATGAATAGAAATGGTTGGAGAATGACAAAAATGCATTTCTAGTTTATGATAGACAAAAACTGATATTATCAGGTCATTCCATAAGTTCTGTCCAATTTTACCTTTTTTTAAAATTCAATGAAATTTAATAGTATTTTAGAATGTCTAATGGAATTAAAAATTATTTTACAGAATAATAGAATTGAAATTTCTTTGATTAAAACCCTTTCTAACATGGAAGTATCCAAAGAGCATTTGAGGCACATAATGCTTTATGAGTACAAAAAAGGAAACTCTGCAGCCGAAGCAACTCGAAACATACACTCAGTTTATGGGAAAGAATGCTTGAATGAAAGAACTTGCAGAAGATGGTTTGCAAAATTC
This sequence comes from Octopus sinensis, assembly GCF_006345805.1. NCBI lineage: Eukaryota > Metazoa > Mollusca > Cephalopoda > Octopoda > Octopodidae > Octopus > Octopus sinensis. The sequence goes on from NC_043005.1 coordinate 34,297,547, forward strand.
AGAAGTGGAGATTTCAGCCTTGAAGATGAAGATCGAACAGGACGTCCGGTTGAGTTTGATGATAAGCTCCTTGAGGCATTACTTGAAGAAAATCTTGCATTATCAGTTGAAGAATTGGCAATAAAGCTTAGTTCAAACCATACAACTGTTCATTGTTATCTTCAGCAACTTGGAAAGGTTCCTAAACTTGGAAAACAGGTGCCTCATGAATTGTCCAAAAGTAACTGCAAATCCTGAGTTGACATCTGCTCTTCTCTCCATTCTCACAAACTCATTTTACCCTTTTTGGATAGACTTGTGACTGGTGATGAAATATGGATCTTCTATCAAAATGTTAAATGTCATAAAAAGTGGCTTGGTAAAAGGGAAAAAGCTCAACCACAACCGAGAAGGGAACTTCATGGGAAAAAGGTTCTTTTCTCTATCTAGTGGGATTGCAAAGGAGTAATTTGCTTTGAATTGTTACCACCTAATGCAACAATCAATGATCAAGTCTACTGTTAGCAATTAGAGCATTTGAACCAAGCTTTGAAGAAAAAAAGACCTGCTTTAGTGAATCAAAAAGAAGTGATCTTTTATCAGAAAATGTGCGACCCCGCACCACAAAAATCACATCACAGAAGATCAAAGAGCTTGGTTGGGAAAAAACTCCTCATCCACCTTAATCTCCTAACCTTGCTCTTTCAGACTACTTACTATTTGTTTCATAGTTTACAGAATCATTTGGGGGACATAACTTTCGCAAGCCAGGAGGAGGTCAAAACTGACATTTCAGAGTTCTTCGCTTTGAAAGCAAAAGAGTTTTACATTGATGGGATTAAAAAGCTTGTAAATAGATGGAAGGAAGTCATAGATAATCAGGGAAAGTACATTGTTGATTAAATTTCAGTTAAATATAACATTTGATCACTTGTTTTCATTATTCAAAATTCAGACAGAACTTATGGGATGACCTAATATATTTCAATTTGAAATTCACCTAAAGCTACCTTTACTTTCAAAAATAGTAAAATTATTGCTGACCAATGACCAGGAATAATATATATATATAATTATATATATGTATTATGCCAAAGACAATTGACAGGAAATAAATATTTCAAATTAAGTGCAGTACATATATTATTGATATATGCTTTAGAATCCGCGGCTCATTTGTGTAGTTACTGTACTTTGTTTTCAAGGACTGTGGATTCAAATCTTGCAATATGCACTTTTCTCTCATAGGAAAATACAGTCAGCATAATAAAAATTATTAATGTATTAGTGATATAGTTGTATTATAGTAGAGTATTATTGAAGATTATGTCTTCAATTTTGTTCTGTGGTTAAGCTTGTTTAAATTATTTACTACTAGCAGCATAGCTCGGCATTGCCCGGGTATGTAAGAAACTTTGTTGATAAGCAATGTCCTTTTACCTTTTTACCCATTTTTGTACTCATTGAACCGTTATTTTGTAAAATGAAGCCTAAAGGCATGAAGAAAATCTATGACAGTCAAAGTGCATTTTCTGGTTTTGTTTAGCACACCCAACCCAGTTCTGCGGGATCAGTGTCGCGACAGGAATGCATGGGTTGGGAGTTTGACAGGCAGAGGTGATAAGGTTGCACATGCCGACCCTTTTGACACCACCCCCTCGAACCCGAATTGGGTTTGGACCACAGCTAAGCCCTACCTAATTCTAACTTAAGTCTAGCGAAAGGGGGCTCGGGAGCCTCTAGTAGGCAACGACTAATCCCAATTTGGTCCTTTCCCTCTAGGGAATGAAAGCGTTCTCGCTGTGAATTCCAAAAAAAATTCCTGCCAATTTGTTAAAGATATTGTCGAAAATATGTCATTTTGAATTTGAACGTGATTTCCCAAAATAGCATGATTTTATCGATTTTTTCTGATGGTAAGGCATTGCATGGAAATCTAACGTCAGAATTAAGTTCCTTAGGGTAACATTAAGCATCACCATGAGTTTGGTGAAAATCGATTGCAAGTTGCGAAAACTACAACGGAAAATGTGTTGCATATGATAAGCTTAGATTCTCGACCCCATGTCGAATTTATTGATTTTTTTCAGAACTGGCTGCTCTTTTCAAAATTTTTGCTGCGTTAGTTTTGAATTATGACATTGGGCTATGTGTGTGTCAAGTTTCATCAGAATCAGTTGAAAGTCGTGGTCAGGGTGAGGGTACAACCTGACAGACACATAGACAGACAAACTGCCATTTATATATATAGAGATATATACAATATTTTTTGACATATTGTTGGTAATTTTGATAACAATCACTATTCACTATGGAAAAACAAAGAGAAGTGAACCAGCACTTTCTCATGGTCAGTTGTATGTGGCTTGTTCTCGAGTGTGTTCATTTCTTGATGTAAAGATGAAAATAAAAGATAACTTGCTAGGAAGAGGCAGTCACAGTTGTATAACAATGTAGTTTTCAAAGACATTATTTCCTAAAACAGCACCTTCAGTACTACCTATGCAGAATTCACACCAGCTCATGAATCAAATGCTTCAGACTGAAAAATAAAAAAAATAGGTATTCTACGAAATCTTGAAATTTTCATGATAACTGTGAAGTTCTTCCAGTGCAGATTAGCAAAAGTATTGGAATGGCAGACAAAACGCTATTTATTCTGGTTTGCATTCTAAGTTTAGTTTCCCTTGTGGCCTACTGTGATAGTTTAACACCATCATCTAGTCTCTGGTATCTTTAGTGGGGTCCACTATGTTGCAAGTATTTGGGCCAGGTTTGGGGTTTGTGGATATATTCTTCCCTACTTACATTACTCTCAGAGGTCCTGGAAAGCGTTATGGACACTACCCTTCCCTTTGACTAAGTGATTAAAAAATGATTGCTGTTTTAGACTAAGAAATTGATTTCATTTACTCATATCTGTTTACTTATTCCACAATAAATGTTTTCAGTTAAAACAAATGAAAACATTAATGTTGTGTATATTTATAGAAACCATTATTTCTGTGGTAGCTACAAACATCATAAAATGATAAACTGCATTACTTAAGTGCATTATGTTATTTCCCATATAAGCTTAAGATAAAGCAAAAAACAACCAAACAAAAAACTTATGAAGTGCGTTACTTAAAACAACATATTAAGTAGTTGTCTCTTGGTCAATGTTGTTACACAGACACTATATTGAATATGTAGAAATATATTTGTTGTATGTAAGATAAGAACCTGTATTTAGTGGAATTGCTTAGATCACAATGAATATGGAAACTTCAAATTCATCCAAAAGACAGTTTAATTAAAGAATTGTAGGTTAGAGTGTTCACTAAATTATACAAAAGGGGAAAAAATGAAAGAATATATACAATGTTGTTCCTTGAAGACATTTCATTTTTACCTCTGTTGTGAAAAACAGCTACAAAAGAAATTCCCTTTATGTGTATTACCTTAGATTTATATAAAAAATCATGTCTCTTCCATAATCCTTATTCAGTGATATGTGAGTGTGTGTGTTTAAATTGGTGTTCTCATATTTTTAAAGAAATATTTGACAGGCAACTTAGTTAATAGTTATTAAGTTTCAGTAACTGTGTAGAAATGCAAAAATATAGCAGTTGACCCATTCTTTGAAACCTACAGATTTATAATGTTGTTTGCAATCGCAATCATCTTATAATTTCTTTTTTCCACGACTTTAGGGATAAATGTTTTATTAGAGTTGAATGATTTTTAACGATTAGAATTGAAATGTTAAGCTTAGAGGAATTAATTTTTATTTTAAATTTTGTAGCTGTAATTAGAAAATTGATGGAAATGCTTTGCTTCAAATTTTGAAGTAGGGTTCTTACATTGTTTAGGAATTACATAGAGAGAGAGAAAGAGAGAGTAGCTGGCAGTAAAAAAGGTTTTGTGTGTGTGTTTCATGATGATTCTATTGGATTTAGGAATGAATTGTAAAGGTTATAAAGAGTTGAAAAATAATGCTAAGTAGGCTTGTGGTTGTCTGCTTTTTTCCTTTTCTCTCCATGAAAAATATTCAAATGTATTAACCTAAGAATCGGTTTTAAACAGAGATGCATCTACAACTTCCACTAGCTCAATATATGAGCACTATTTCTAGGTCTAAGCTGGAACTTCTGAAATTCATAAAAGTACTTGAGTGCTAAGGAGGTAATTTGATTATCATTTAAATGATCTTGGTAAAATTTTGTTCCAACCTAAGCCATCTTGAGGAAGAAAAGAAAGAAAAAAAGTTTTTTAAGTGAAAATATAAACACCTGCAAATAAAACATAAATTGTTCCCCTGCTGGATATCTGTGTTGGCTTTGATTTTCAAATAACTAAAACCTAATGTTTTACTTATTAACAAAATAGAATGTTATAGCATTTTATATTTTAACTGGAACATATCAATAAGATACCTGGAGAATATTAATAAGAAGTGGGTAGTTAATTATAAATTAAATCTTAAAACTCTTATAAAGTTGTCACCATCATCGTTTTATTTATCATTCATTTTGCCATAAAAGAACCACATTGTGGAATATCACCACTGCACTCAGTTCTATGTAATTTGTAACATTCAACATTCTGAGGACCATTATTACAACTTTTTACATATCTTACTATACTTTTTTTTATTGTTCTTCTCTTCTTCCATCAGTTAATACCTTTTTATGTCCAGCCACTCTCTTAGGATGTCAGCATAAATGAAAGTTGGGTGAGCAAAGTGCAACATGTCTCATTCAACTTCAGTCTAGTCTCTGCAGATCCTCAGCCTTGAATATTTTTTTTTAAATGATTCATAGTCTATCGTAAATTTGTCTCCAGTAAAATCATATTTTGTCAGTTATGGTAAAAGATTAAAATAAGTTTTGTAATCCAATGAAAATGTTTTATTCTGGTAGTCTATCTTAGATTTAATGAAGCAAATCATTACAGTGACAGCTTCATAGTGTTTCTAATTATACTTGTGACACTTGTTGCTCATATATTATGTTTTCCTCACAGAAATGAGGAAGATTTGTGTGTGTTTGTGTGTGAGATGTAAAAATGATATCAAACCAACCAAGTGAAGTAACAAAAATAGTGTATTTGGCACTAATTGTATGCTTTACCCTTGTAATGCTTACCCAGAAAAAAAAAGATTCTGTTCTAAATGTTGAACAAAACATAGTAAAATTTACTGAAGTACAAAATGATGCAACATAGAAACAACAAATTCAGTAAAATTCATTACTATAATTATACTTTAACATCTTCATTGATTATTAATTATAATGTCATATGAAAGGAGGTCTCAGATATTTACTTTGCAAATATTTAATGATGAAATGAACTGGACAATTTGTTTATCAGAGTTGAACTTGAGCATTTTTAAATAAATGTGATAACTTAGTTTTATATTTTTCTTTGCTGTTCTTCTTCATGACATATATTTGTGATGTCTACAGATACAGGGGTTTGGGGTGTTGTATGTTGTCTACATCACCTATAATGGATGTCACCTATCTTTTTATAATCATTGGGTACCTATATTACTTATATTTCTTTTTCTTAGTAATTGGACTCAGTATAACAAATTTATATCAAATACCTAATAATTTTCTATCTCTTTTTTTATTACACAAATACAAACTGTTACAACAAGTTGGCCTCACGTAAAAAACACCATTCGAGCGTGATCATTACCAGCATTGCCTTACTGGCACTTGTGCTGGTGGCACGTGAAAAAAATATTCGAGCGAGGTCATTGCCAGTGCCACTGGACTGGCTCCTTTGCAGGTGGCACATAAAAAGTACCATTTGAGCATGGCCATTGCTAGTACCGCCTGACTGGCCCTCGTGCCGGTGGCACGTAAAAGTACCCACTACACTCTTGGAGTGGTTGGTGTTAGGAAGGGCATCTAGCTATAGAAACTCTGCCAGATTAGATTGGAGTCTGGTGCAGCCATCTGGTTCACCAGACCTCAATCAAATCGTCCAACCCATGCTAGCATGGAAGGCGGATGTTAAACGATGTTGATGATGATGATGATGATGATTTATGTTCAGAGTTCAAATTCTGTTATGGTTAACCTTGCCTTTCATTCTTTTGAGGTTGATATAATAATCACCAGTTGAACACTGGGGTTAATGTAATCAACCACCTCCTACCCCAAAATTGCTGGTCTTGTGCCAAAATTTGAAACCAATATACATACATAATATATATTTTTTTCTTTTCTTTATTTTCAGTTATGTGGAAATATTTTTGATTACTAGCAATAATAGCAACCATGTCTCTAACTGACAGTGTTGAAGACAAACTTTCTGATCAGAAGGCATCTCCTGCTAGGAGTAGAGAAAGGTTATCCACCCCAGAGAAACGTCTGCATTTCAGACATAGTGAATCTGAAACGGTAAGCATATTTATTACTTAACAATTAAATTTATGAAAGAAAATGACTTTAATGCTTGTTAAAAGTTCTAAATTAAGCGGAAATAACTGAAGATGGCTAATGGTATGAATTTAGATAAATCCGTTAAGGAGTAATGTACTGAAACACTGCCTGTTTGTTGAATAAAGAAAATGAAACTTATAAGTAGTTGTTTTAATTAGAAATTCAGAATAAATTTCTCAAAAATATTAATTTACATACTTAGGAAAATATCTGATATTCATTTTCAGGTAAGGAACATGTTTAAGTCTTATTGGACCTCATCAGTAAAGAATAGTTAAACTTGAGTCTGCTTTTAATAATTTGTATGATCAGAAAATGTGAGCCAAGGGAAATAACTTAATGAATGATGTAGGTAAAATAACATTTTGGTATGTCATTTCAGTACATCACACCTATGTTAGGTAGCCTTTCAGAGTGTACCAATCTGACTCTGTGTGTGTGTGTGTGTGTGTGTGTGTGTGTGAGTCTCGCTATCTTGTGCATGTCTTATGTATCTGAGTGTGTTTCTGAGTATTACCTATCAGTTTGTATGTAACTGATTATCCAACCCAACCCAACCAACCAACCAACCAACAACCAACCAACCAACCAACAACCAACCAACCAACCAGCCAGCCAGCCAACCAACCAGCCAGCCAGCCAGCCATCCATCAATCTGTCTAATTGTTAATGTGTTTGTCTTCTTCTATGAAATTCTCCCTCTGTATCTATATGCTGATGTCTGACTTTCTGTGTGTTAATCTCTAAGTTTGTTCTGCTGTCTGTCTGTATGACTACTACTTTGACTTACTTAGTATGTGAGTGACAGAGAGGGGGTGAATTAGATCATGTTTAAACTGTTGGATTAATATTAATCCAAAGACTTTTAGTTCAATTTCTGCTCGAGGTATTTTTTTAGCAAAGGCAAATAATGATTTTGGTCAACCTTATTTAACAACTGCATCTGTCTGTTCTTGACAGTTGCATGAAAGAAGGGTGTACTGCTATTTAACAATGAAGATACATATTTCAAACCATTTAAATTAAATAAACACACATAAAAAATATACTCTAAGCTGTGTGCATGTGTTATTGTTTCATTATGTCTCTATGTTAAGGAATTATGAAAATATATTATTTATAACTAAATTTTATCAACCAGCTTCACAGCCTGATCGAGACGAATGACATGATGCTGTATCTATTTCTATTTGTTAAATTTCTTTCTCTCTTTCACACACACACACACACACACACACACACACACACATATATGATCATGTAAACACAACAGAGTATATAATTGATAGTTTCACATAAGTCCCCTTAAACCTATGGTCATCATGTGTGCCTGCTTGGATCTGAAATGTCACCACTATGTATTTAAAGAAATTAATATATAATTATTGTATGTATGTATATATCATCATCATCATCACCGTCCGTTCTCCATGCTAGCATGGGTTGGACGGTTCGACCGGAGATCTGGGAAGCCAGAAGGCTGCACCAGGCTCCAGTCTGATCTGGCAGTGTTTCTACACACACTGTAGAGGCTATAATTTTGTTTTTATTGTAACTGAAATTGGGTTTCTCTCATGATTTGAGTTTCACTATTGTGATCACTGTTTTTACGTAAAGATTGCAGTAGTGTGAAACTTGTGAGACAAACTTGCAGTTTCAATAAAAGCAAATACAAACACACACACATTTCACACACATATTTATGTATATCCAAACATGCAAAAACATTCCTCTCTTGAGAAATTATTTTGTTTTGTTTTTTTATATTGTTTGAATTTGACTGGTGAGATTTGTAGAAATATGCTTGTAGCAATGGAAATTGTAATACCTCCACTTTAACCTATGAACTGTAAGAAATAAGAAATAGCCGAAATACTGAGAGTAGTACAGAGGAGCAGGCATAGATGTGTCATTAAGAAAACCACTTTGGAATCATTTGGTTCTGGGTTCATTCATGTCAAGTGGACACTATCAGTCAGTATCTTTTACTATAGTTACATGTTGCCCAATGCTTTGTGAGTAAAATTTGGTACACAGAAACTCTAAGAAGCCCATTGTGTGTACATGCACACATGCACACATATGTGTTTCTGTCTCCTTGTCTTGACATGTGCACACTAAGTGTAAATAAAGTAACCCTCATACAAATGTTGCTTGTTAACAAATCTCTATAAAAATATGTCTGTTCAATGAGCTGTTCGTCTTTCAAAAGTGTACAGGAAACATTTCCTTACTTGGAAACATGTCAGCTATAGAAATATCTGCCTTTGTCTAACCCATATAAGTATAGAAAACTGGCAGTTAAAACAATGATGAGGACCATGATGATAACAATGATGATAATGATGATGATGATGCAGGTGTGGACGGTAATAGTAGATTACAAAATTAAACATTAGAGTATTTAGGGGGTTCCCCCTTTATCCAAAGTTGGAAGCTTGCTATGATTAATAAAATGTAAGCCAAGCATGTATTGGGTATTAATTTAATTTATTTTTATCCTTTCCTGACAAATCTGTAGCCTTAAACCAATATAAGAAATTATTCTTGTGAAACACAAAAGGTGACCAAAACCATAGATTCCATAATTAGATGTCTTGTAACATGTATTTCTGTACCTTTGTTTCCTTAGTTCAAATTCTACCAAGGTCAACTTCAACTTTCAATCATCTTCTTGCTGTCAATGCAATCATATGTCTCCTAAAAATTTGTGTTCTTGTCCCAATCTAAGAAGCCATAATTATAAATTTGGTGCAATGGGACATGGTCTAACTTCCCTATTTTTAGTTTTGTTTCTATATACATTCAGTGAAAATTCTCCTGAGGTCATTTTTGCCTTTCATCTTACTAGGATACCTCTATAAATTTATAGCCTAATACCAAACAAAATTGGTAGAGTACTCATCAAAATGCCTTGTGATATTTACTTATATTGCTGTAAGTTGCGAGTTCAAATCTCAGTCAGATAAAACTTTGTTTTCTTTGTCTTTGGTTTTAAAGTCAAACTGTGGGATTTGATTATATTGGTTGGCTATGTTCCTCTCACTAAATTTGTAGCTTTGTATTGAAGTTAATCATCTAATGACAGTGAACTTCAGAAATAGCAGCTGAATTCCTTTTAAATTCTGAGTTCAAATCTAGCTTGTGTCAACTTTGTTAGTGATTTACATGTGGTCAATAAATTAAGTACTAGTTAAGTACTAGGTCAATATAATTGATTGTATTCTCTTTGAAAATATGTGGCTTTGTTTCTGTGTTAGAAGTAAATTTTTATGATAACTTGTAAATCCATCTACTTTTTATCTGTAGTGTAGTTAAGATTTTGGTCACATGTTGGAGTCAGTGAGTAAGCTAGTTTCATTATTTCTTACAAGAACTAGTCTCTATCAAAGAGGAAGTAATTGTATTCATGTGACTTTTTTTTATTCATTCAACAGAACAAGCATTGGCATCTAAGAGATATTGACTCTTGAGGCCAGATTTTTCAATAGCTTTAATTTGAGCCAAATGCTTAATTTCTGGAAAGTTTATTATATTTTAACTCTGCTACCAATTTATAGAACACAAACCAACATTTCTCTTTTTTGTTTTTGTCTTTTTTTTTCTGAAACATCAGACAACTTGAGGCAATATATCAAATATGCCAGTTATTGTACAGTTACACTGAGCAGACCCATAATATGCAGGAAGTCAACCCAATGATTAGGTGTGTCACATAGATCTAGTCTTTTACATATACCTCTCATCCACTTAATCAAGGAACATGCTGCACATTCCAACATGCAGTGGTTAACTAATTGCATGGGGTGTAGGGTTGCAGTCCAAACCAGTTATTGTTGTTGAGTTCCAGGATCAGTACTGGATTTGAAAGAAAAGAGGTCCTACACTATTCCATTTGTAAGTTTTTTCCTAATTCCCCTTGTTCAAGACTAGAACTATATATATACCTTGATTGGAGGCACTTGAGATTTCGAGGTTCTAGGCTTCAGCTTGCTCTGCCTATTGGTAAATCCATCACTACCCAGGTCAGCACTGATCCTGCAAACCTGTGTGATTAAAGGCAGTCCAGTAGTGACCATCTTGTCTGTTCTTTTTCAGATATAGTGCCTTTATCAAACATGTCCTTGTTTTTTATATTTCTTGCACGTAAAGTGAAGGGCTCTCTCATAACTATATCTTGTTCCCCAATGATTGCTTCTTTGTTCCTTGCATTTAATAAAACTTTTAGCATAGATGCTTTATTCAGATTCTCTTTCATAAGATGTGTAGATACATTCAGTTCATTATTAACTTGAATACTATAATGACAACAATCTTTCCATCTGACAGCCTTGTATATGATTGTTCTACTGTCTTGTAATATGTATCTACTGGTGTTCCTGGACTGCAACTGATGATATATAATAAACTGCCTCTGTTTCCACTTATAATGTATATAGTTGTTTGATAATCTTATGTATATTGTTGTTTGATTAATCTGGCTATATATATATATATATATATATATATTATATATATATATGTTTAGAAATGCGAAGATTTGTAGCAGTGATTCATTCAGAAAAGTCTCATTTATTCTTTGTATATATGTTAGTCTCACCATCTAACTTAGAGGTTAAATACTTAGGCATCTTGTGTTAATATGTGAGGATCTCATTTCAAGAAGTTTGCTTAAGTCGATCTACAAAATGTCATCTTTCTGTGAGTACTTATTTAAAGCCTTTTGTTTCCATATTGCTATTGCTTAGGAGGAATTTAATAAAACAACTTTGTCGTTATTAAGCTGATGTTTAAGACAAAATTTTGATGGAAGATTTGAATTTAGATCACTCTAAAGCAGGAAATTTGTATCAAGACTTCAGAGTAGTCTCAGGTGGTTTGTTATCAAAAGAGTTAATGAATTTAATGTTAATTAGGATGGATTTAATAGCTTCATTTATGAATAAGAGTAGGGTCATTTTGTGTTTAACTTAGGACTGAATGCTTTTGTGTTCTGTTTTACTAATTTCAACATGAAATGACTATTTTCAGTCTGAGGTTTATAAAAAAAATGTGTTGCCATATTTAAAGGTTTGTAGTAAGAGTTGAGTTTTAGAGTTGTTCTGCTTTGAATAAAGACTTCTTCATCTGCAAAGTTTTTCTGTGGTTATTTATGATATATAACACAGGATACATAAACATGATAAGAAAATCTTAAAAGTACAGTTACTTGTCAAGAGATATAGTTTTGAGTCAAAACTTATTTTAATTAGCATATCACTTCTCAAAGAAGTAGATAACGACTGGCCATGTCTTATCTTGAATTTCTATGATGATAATTGTTATAAATGTAAGATGATCTCTTTTATGTCCTCACTTTGTTGATTTTGAAGAGAAGGGCAATATAGTGGCACTTCTTGTTGAGACCCTCAAGAAAATTGATTGTGAAGTGACAGCTCAGTATTGATGTCATTTTTTGACAAAATATAAATGTTGTTGGTACTGTACTAGTAGCTCTTGTAAAGCTCATGTCACATGAGGGAAATGGGCAAACAACATTTCTAGCATAACATTTTGAAATGATACTAGTTGAGGCTAAGATGTACAAGTTATTTAACCAGGACAAAGAGAAATGTATTACTAAACTTTATTTCATAGAATTGACTATAAAAGCCGTACATAGAAGTAGCTGCGGGCTTGACAACACGCAAGATGAAATGAATGCAAAATAATTTATGAAATTGGTGAGGGAAGACAGATGGCGCCCACTGATTGCTGCTTCCCGAAAACATTGTTCTTTTTACAACAACCAAATTGAGGTTATAAAGCTCTTAGTTTTATTCCTTTTGGATGCAAGGTCCTTAAAAATGAGGTACTAAGCCTCTTACATTTTTCATAAATGGGCCATATGCCCCCACAATATGAGGCACTAAAAGCCTCTTAACTTTTTCTGTTATTTTCCAGTCTGCTGGTACCCAACCAGGCTCAATGAATCACTCAAGCACCTCGATGGTGCTAGATCGAGGTGCTTCAGCAGGAAGCAAAAATGTGTCTTCGGGGAAGGAGTTCATCACCTTACACAAATCAGTTTCCCACACGACCTCTGCAGCTACCTGCGAAGGCCAATTAGGGTCCTTAGTGCAGGTTAGAACCCCTCCCCACCGACCTTCTTTAGCAAACTTTTTAATAAAATCCTGAACTGTCTCTCCCTTGTGGAATAAGACTAAAAATGGCCTGGTTCCAGGTCCAGGTAACACTTGTTGGGGGCGTCCCTCAAGTATCACCAGATACCTGTTACCAGCCTTAGTCAAAAAATCTGGGAAAACTAGATTTCTTGCAGCTGATTGGGTCCACATGGTCAAAGCAGCTTTTGACCCAACCCAATCAGCTGAGGGCAACATTTTCACATTTAGCAGCTTGGATCTGCTGCCACTCAGACCCCAGTGGATAGTATCTTCTATCCACTCGGATTCCATTCCAGGTGGCAACCCACAGATCCAAGCTCTTGTCAACTTCTTCCACAATATTTCCTGCCCCTACAAGGGCTGGCTCACAAACCTGCAAGCCTCCTCAGGGGTGTCAAACAACATCCACACCATTGCATATTTGGCACACCTGGAAATAAATCTTATGGTTGGTAGATACTCTACCAACTCTTTTTCAATTTCTATTTTTTTGAAAACGGCGATGGTGTCGAATGACTTTGAGTATGTCCTCAACACCACTATCCTCTCCTCAAAGTCTTTCACCAACTCTTTTGGTGGGACAATCTCCCACTCCAAAACAGTGTCAATTTTCTTTCCATGTTTAGAAGAAAAGTTTTTAATAATGTTCAAAAAGTACAAAAAAGACAAAAAAGAAAAGAAGGAAGAAGGAAAGAAGACAGTTCAAAAACACAGCAAACGTGATTCCGGCCAACTGGTACTTCACTTGTAATCCAGGAGTACAACAACAGGAACACAGCTCCACAAATTTCACCAAAAGTTGGTGAAAAAATTTCACAAATTTTTTTGGAGGCAGGATATGCCCCCAAATCAACACACTTATCATATCTAAGTGAGACACTTAACACAACTACAGGCAGACAAATGCCTGGAATCCAGTAGGGATTTCTTGTTTGAAAAAATAAACAACAAGCAACAAACCTCCACTGAATCCCAAAAAACAAATGCCTTACCTTATAGTTGCGCTTCAACAATTCATGATGCTGCACACCAATGTCGTGACACCATTTAGTGAAAGAAAAACACTGACACGCGCATGCGAAGTAAGCGAGCTACTTACCACACCTTCTAAACTTTGATACCAGGTAGGTGTGGTTCCTTTATCAAACTGTTATGTGTACAGACGATGTGGAATAATCAGAATGATTTCATAATAGCAGGACTCAAAACATTTGTTAATTTTACATATGTGGTGGAGGTGGCAGAATTGTTAGTTGTGCCAGGTGAAATACTTAGTGGCATTTTGCCTGTCTTTATATTCTGAGTTCAAATTTCATTGAGGTTGACTATGCCTTTCATCCTTTTGGGATTGATAAAATAAGTACCAGTTGAGCCCTAGGGTCAATGTGAACAACTTACCCCTCCCCTGAACTTGCTGCTTTTATGCCAAAATTTGAAACCAATTTTACATACATGGTGACAATCCCTTTTCTCAACTGCATCAAGGGAGCAAGGCAGGATTTGTTGGCTGATATCTTTCCCTAGCACTACAGTGACATTGCTGATAAAATGACAGACACTATTATCAAATATGAGGTAGAGTAGATTTATGTAGAAATGGAGGACAGTGTTCCACAGAGAGATTTTGATCATCTTCTTTTGGGAGGGATGTCTCTTCAGGATCTGAAAGCAATAGAATTGCAATACAATTGTGAATATTGAAGCATTGACCTTGTTGCTGCACCAGTAACTCCTCTCCATACACTAATTGCAGACTAAATTTAGTGAGGTAATTAAGTAAGAGTTATTTTGCTTCCCAATCAGTCCATCATTGAAACTGGCTGCTCAAAGCAAAGGAGATGAAAGATGAACTTTATGCTCACTGATGGGCATGTTAGTGATGTTGAGCAGCCAACTACTTGCTGTATTCAAACATTTAGATACCATGGAGGTGACATGGAGCAACAAATAGAAACAAGGTTAGTTGTGGAAAAACCAGGGGAAAAAAAGATAACTGAGGGTCATTTGTTGACCAACTTATGTTAAATGTAAAAAAAAAAAAACCCCAAAAGCATGCAAGTTTGTTCTATCTGCCAGTGCTTGTCTACAAAACCACTTGAAATAAGAAAGCCAATACCAGTGAATCACATATCTGCAGGGACCTTTACAAATTCAACAAATTGTCTACCTAACAGATCTAGCAGAAGAGAGTAGTGTTACTGTGTGAGGGTAAAATAATGTTAGAATTGACAGGATCCAGTACCATTGTTCAAAAGTCATAGGTGATCTCTCATGGAGAACTTGTGTTCCAACCCAACCGTTGCTGTCATCTGGAATGTGAGCAGTCACAGAGTATGGTATATTGTCTTTTTATGTATTGATATAAAGGGGACAGAGCCTTTCAGGTAGACTGCTTGATGCATACTGGTATTGGTCATAAACTTTAGCAGCAGCCACCTGGTACTGATGATACCTAAGATACTTTTGAGTTGCAGATTGTAACTTTTTGTTCTATGTAATGCCACTGATGTCAAAGATGTATTGTGAAACGGGCTAATTAAAGCAAGTTTTGAATCCATAAGATAATTCATGACTAATAATTATACTTTTCTATGTATAATTTTCTAATTATGTTTATGACCTTATAAATAATTCCAGAAAGACTTTTTACTTGATGTCTTTATTCAAAGCAGAACCTATATGAAAATATCTAAAAATCAACTGTCACTAGAAAAATTAAGGTATGGCAACACAAAGGGACACTGCACACTTTTACCGTGAACCTTGGGTCAAAAATTTTATTTCGTGTTCAGATAGTTAAAATAGACCATTAGAAAAATACTCAGCAGCCATAAGAGGAAAAAAAAATTATTGTGACCTCTCTATAGCTTATTCCTGTTGTATTTCTCATGTAGCTACCTCTGATTTACTTCTCAGATGCTTCCTGAACTCAAAAGTGTAAACATCTTTCATATTGCTTGGTTTTATAGCTTATATATGCAGGTGCATTGTAGAAATTGTGGTTTTTGCTATCTTCCTTCTTATAAGAAACAGATTTTCTTGAATGGCAAATTAAGTATTCCAAATGTTTCTACTACATTTACACTATAAATGTACTAAGGATAAAGCAATTGCCATGACTTTTTGAGCTTTCTCTAGTCTTCCTAGTTTAATTTAAGTTTATTCATCTTACCAATTTATGAGTTATATTAGTTTTGGATAGGTTGCGTTCTAGTGTGAAAATTCTTGATCAAGTTGTTTGCAAGGTCAGATATTTTGACTCTATGTTGCTGATGTATAATAGATATTTTGACTCCATGTTGCTGATGTATAATATGTATGTGGTATGAGTGCACATACATATCCTTTCTTAATGAATTATATCGATTGTACTTTTTTTAGAAATTATTGTACCAGACCAAATATCATAGATGTTATTTCATAATATTCCTCTGGAGAGATTTTTGTTGCATGAAGAGATAATTGTTCAATGATTGTAAATTAAAGACAAGATAGGTTTAAAAATAAGTGCTATGTATAAATGCTTGTTTACAAAGAAGTTGTGTAAAAGGCTTATTTATAATGTTGGAACAGACTGAGTGATATGTGAGTGTGATACAGTTAACATTGAAATAAAAATAATATATAATTGTTGGCATTTTTCTTATTCGAAATTGCATTTTAAACAAACTTTTAATTGATATTGGTATGTAAACATTATATATTATGGAATTTCTGAAAAGAACTCTGTTACAAAGAAAGTTTTTGAAAGAATTTATAATTTATTTATGAAAATAATTTCCAATTTGCTCTTGTTTCTGTTGATGAATTTTTAAATATTTTTCAATGCAGTCAACTTGAAAATTTACTCTTATTTATTTATTTTGTTTTGAAATTGCTGAAAGATAGTATAATTGGTTACATGTTTCCAATAAGTCAATCATTTCTGAAGATGAATGATAAGGGAGTGTCCATGTAACTTGTTGCAGAACAAATATCACAAAGGATTTCAGGCAGTTTTTGGTCTTCTCAACGATGTTTGCATACTTTGTTGGCATAAATCAGTGAAAGCTACTAGTTCACATGCACCCCCTCTCTCTTTCACACATACACATGCACACATGCATGCACACACACACATACAATGTACATTCATGCAATTTATTTTCTCTAGTGAATCCTATTGATGAAGCATTAATTGACCTGAAGACATGATTGGATACCAACCATAACTGATTTGAATGGTACAATTAACCTATTAAATGATTTTAACAATACAGTTTACTAATTAACTTACTTTAACAATATAGGTTCCTTATATTATGTGTTTTGTATCAAAAGTTGTACATAATTTAACTACAACTTATTGATAGTAAAAGGAGCTAAAAAGTGAAAGTAACATTATATAAATCAAACAAAAGAAACAAGAAACACAAGGCCTTCTTGACTTTATTTTACATTGACCCACATACAAGAAAATAATACATCACTTTTCTAGGACATTAATAATAGATTTACTTATACATTTAAGATCTTTGTATAAATTTACTTAATCCAAAAATATTTTATCCTAGCAGTTTGCTCTTTTCTCTCCCTCACATGCAGTTTTATTATAAAATTTAATGTTGGTTTGCCAAGTTGTTTTGTTAGATTAATATACAAACCAATATTATTTCTTAACATGCTGATTACATTGTATTAACTTTTATTGCCAAGCAGCATGATTAAATTTTGTTGGAACGAGAATAATTGAAAAGTCTTTTATCAACCTCAGTATAATGAAATGTGGAAGTTGACTCTTACAAGATTTGAACTAAAAATTTGGAAGTTTGCAACTAAATGTTTTAGTACAGTGAAACTTTATTTCTGATTTTGGCTATTCATTTTTTGGAGAAAAAAAAGAGCATAATCTACATAACTTATTGCAGCATTTTGTAAACTTTTTAGCCTTGAGTAACCCTTGAAATACATTACATGTTTCAGGAAACCCCTGCTTAAAAATTATGCATCTTCGTTCATTTTTTTTTTCTATTACATTAAATAAAATTTCATAAGACAGTAAGCAAATCATAAAACTATCATTACGACTTAACCAAGTAGTTAATTAAACCAGTTTCTTCCACAATTCCATCTTTGGAGTTAATTTTTTTCTCTGTGGAGTCACCCTACTATCTACAGATGCCATTACTTACCTACCTTTAGAAATTTGCTTATATAATAAAATTACAAAAATAGAGTTAAAGGGAAAAATTACTTTAAAATATATTTACATAAAATTAACCTGTTATGTAATTAATTATTTCTCACAAGAGCTTTTGCAATCTCTTGTTGAACTCTAACATTCTGGGGAAACCTTGGTTAAGAAAGGCTGATGTATTATATAAGCTATTATCAGCTCAGTTCATCATTGTCACTTTTACAACCTATTTGAACTATTAAGGCAACAGCTCTTTACAATCACTTTTGTACAATTTTGTATTTAACATCTTTTGAATATCTTTTTTTATCATTATTCTTTTAAAAGATTCTCCTATTGAATTTTCATGATATTGTAATATGTAATCTTTGACAAATAAGCTATTATGCTGCTTAGGATTACAGAATACAATATATTTGAATATTTTTGATTGTGTGATCATAACTGTTTTATTAGATATACAATACGGTAATTTCAAAATAAATATATTCTTGATGTATAATTTACTCATTTATTTAGTTTATTTAAAGAAGAATGCTTAATGTTTTTTTTTAGTGATTTAAGATTTTGAAATATAGAATATTTTAATTTAAAGGACGAAACTTTTTTCAGATGTTGCTGCAATATTATTATAAATTATATTAGTATAACATATATATATATATATATACTATGATAATAATAATAATAATAATAATAATAATAATAATAACAATAGTAATAATAATATATATGTATATATTATAATAGTACATTTCTTTCCAGCCTAATACTGGTTTTTATTTTATCATAGGTTTTTAAATATCCATTTCCACCATTTCTATATGTAAGTGTTAAAAATAATTTCATGTTGCTATTTCTAGTCTTTTTTTTTTTATTAGTTTTCTTCCTACTAATAAATAACATGCCTCTAGGACTGTTTTATTTGAGATTCAGACATATTGATGTGGGTGATAACTTCCATCTATGATCTTTCTGTAGAAATATTTTATTGATATAGTAGTTTCCAAGTATACATTTTTTTCAATTCAAAAATATTACAACTAAGAAATAAACTTCAGATTGATGCTCTTTAAGCAATATATTCATCATTATGATTTGAAATAAATATAATTTTAGAATTTTCTATTTTCTATTTGAAGAACTTATATTTGTTTATGGTAGAATCAACAATTAGTTAAAGTATAAATTTAATTCATTATAATTTTATATGATGCAGATGGATTTTATGATCTATATAACCTAATAGTTTATTTTATTAACTACTGAAGCTTAGTATCCTTATTTTGACCATAACTTTTTAAAGAAATGTTCCTTTCCATTTACAGCATAAACAGTAAATAAAACTAGCAGTGATTGTTTATTTTGGGGTGAAAAAAAAACAAAAACAAATCAACATAACATATTACAATGTTATATAAACTATTAATAACTCTATGTAATTTTTTTTATATTTCCTCATTAATAATTCTTACATTGAAATGATGAGTAAATTTCAGCATACAAAAGATGTGGTATAAAAAGAAAATACAAGAAATTAATGCTTTAATATTTATTTGCTGTAAGATTTTCGATTTTTGAATTTGTAATACTTCAGAAGCAGAAACAGGGGAGGAAAAAAAGCCCATTGAGTTTCCATAATCACTTTTATTATATCTTCCACTACTTTTCTAATGTTATCATTATTATCATCATCAATTTTATTATGAAAATGATTATTTTCCATGTTGGCATGGGTTGACAAGGACTTTATTTATATATTCTACTTACAATCATTAATAATCTTTTAAGATCTAATCAAACTTCTACCTTTCAGATTTCTTTCACCTAACCATAAAACTATAACAGTACCTGACATGTTCACTTTACAACCATATTTCTAGGTTCAATTCTATTTTGCATCACCTTGGTCAATTGCATATTTATCCACTTAATAGAAATCAATAACATAAGTGTGCTGCTAAAATAAGCATTGGGATTGACTAAATACCTTGAAAGAGGTTCCCTGACTGAAGCCAATTATGAAACATCTGTATTTTATTTACCCTCTATTGCTACTCTACATTATATTATCATCCTGTATTCACCCTCAAATAGTATTATACAACAATAATTTTTCTTATCTTCATTATTTCTTGTGCTGTTAACAAGTGTACCTTACTGGAAAAATCTGTCCATTAATTCCGAACCATCAGTTTTTATTGTCATATTTCATTGAACAATCATACCTCATTTAATCTGTTCTTTGTAAATGAAGGAAGTTCATTTATAACAACTTTGCTCATGTTTGTTCCTCACCCCATGCACATGCTAATGTTAAGTCATTTCAATGATACAATGATTCTACTTTCAATGATCCTTGATTATCTTATTCTTTTAATTGCATGACATATAAATTATATCTCTGTATCTCCTCTCTACCAAGTCACTGAGTTTATGCTTCCTGTTTCTCATACTAAATAGGGAAATTTCTTTTCTTTCTTTCTTTTCATAACTTAGTTGATGTTTGAAAGTACCATCTATAAATACATATCTTAAAATTTGAAATCCTTGGATTTCAAATTTATTCTGTAGTTCCTGTGTTGACATTTCTTTGCAATGTTTCAAGTATTAGGCAAAATATAGACCCATGCAGCATCACATAAAATCACCTGTGCAGTATCACATAAAAGCACCCATGTAGCATCACATAAAGCACCCGTGTAGTGCCATGTAAAAGTACCCATGTGGCATCACATACCCATACAGTGTCATGTGAAAGCACCCAGCACACTCTGTAAAGTGGTTGGCATTAGAAAGAGCATCCAGCCATAGAAATAATGTCAAATCAGACTAGAGTCTGGTGCAGCCCCCCAGCTTGCCAGCTCTGGTCACACTGTTCAACCCATGCCAGCATGAACAATGGACATTAAATGATGATGATGATGATGTGGAACCTACTACGTTGATACAAATCTATTAAAACTCTTGTTGTTTTGTACCAAGTCTTTCCTAATGGAGAAAATCTGTGATTAAAGGAATTCTAGCCATGACTATCTCATCTTTCTATGTAACAAGGACTTCATTGTCCAATGTATTGTTCTTATTTTAAAACTCTAGGGTGTGATTTGAGAGAGATTTCACTTGTTATTTCTAGCTATCCAAGTAACTGTGTAGAGGCTCTCTTGATGGCTCAATTAAGACTTTGATTTACTGTACTATAAACTGCTATAGAATTAAAGAATTGTTTCATTTAATTTAGTGCAACAAATTATTTTCAACCCATAATGTTATTTTATTTGTTTTCCTTTTTACTGTGGGATATATAACTTTTTGTTGTTATTTATCAAAATACTCTTAAAACAATCATTAGAAAATGTCTTCCATTCTCTGTTGTGAAAACAAAATAAAAAATTAGTCACAACAAATATAATGAAATGACAATAAGTATTGTACTACAGTAGTAATATAGTAACAGGATTATAGGAGTTTTCAAATATTTTAATGGTAAATAGCAGTGTGTTGTGTGACATTGCTGGGAGAAAAACTGTTTTTGACCCTGGTTATTTGTTTAAAAGCAAATGTCAGATCTTCAAGTTGTAGTGAGTGATTTGAACAATATCTTAATATGATTCAGAATTCTTCCTATACACAGTGGATTGGTTAAACTCTTCTATACATGGGAGTAGAATACCATATTTGTGTTAACAGTCACTATAGATTGTAAATCCCTCTTGCCCAAATATGAACTAGTTACTATCATACACTGCAATGTATCTGAATGCTGTCAATTGTGCATTAATAAATGTTGGTAAATCTTGAAGATGACAATTTCATTGTCCTAAGAAAATACTGTTCTTGTTTGGTTCCCCCCACCCACCTCCTGGTCTGACCTATGATCAAAGATATTCCAGTATTGACCATCTTATCTTTTGTATATTTAGGATCACCTTGTTCAGTGTGTCCTCCATGTTTTAAGACATAAAGGTATGATAGGAGGGAATCTGGTTGTTATTTGTAGCTGGTCAATCTACTGCATAGATATTCTCTTACTGCTTCATTCATCACTAGGGAACCTTAACAGACTAAATCATTTCTATGATCTGGATGCTAAGAAACTGGAATACACAAACTTTTCCCCCCTCATTCTTGCTGCTGTTGATGGAAAATATACAACCTGTGGCACACCACTTCTTGAGAAAGGTTGGTCTATGTCTGCACTGTAACCTAAGTCCTTGATCTTTTAATGCTATTTGTTAGGTTATTATTAGGGCTTAAATTAATAACAACCTGACAAATGATAATGTGAGTAAACATGTCTCCCTCTCTTATTTGTTATTGTAAATGTTATTTGCAAACATTGATACTCATAGAGGTGTAGATTAGAGAAGAGTATAGTGTAAGGAGTTCAGAACACAGCTTTGTGCTGAAACACTCATTTATTTTGCTGCAATAAAGAAAATTAATCTACATCCTTAATCCATACTTTATTGTGTGTGTATGTGTGTTTCTTAAGAGAAAATATGTTTGTTATTCATTATTCTGTTAATTACTATAATTTCTAAAATAAGTAAATTATTTTGAGTTTTTAGTTGCATGAAGTTAAAGCAGTTTTGTTTTTACTTGCTATTATCCTTGTACTAATGTACACACATTGAATGACATCTATTTTCCTAATTTATTTCTTCTAGTTTAACATTTTGTAGATTAGTTCATCATTTTATTGCATCAACCATGATTTTCATAAATAATATTCATTTCACAAATAAACATAGGATTTACCTGGAGATGTAGACAGTGTATTTGCGGAAGGTGATAAAGAAAACAGTCTAACTACACAAGTAAGTATGTTTCATTCTGCATGGGTCACTCTCATATTCTGCTCATTGTACAGTTTTATAAATCTCGTCTCAGATTATTTCTTTATCTGTGATCAATGTTTCCTTTAGCTAAGCAGTTTGATTCCTTGAAAATCATTCAATTATATATTGTTATAGATAATTCCTATGATAAAAATTTCAAAAATTTGAGGCAATTATCTAACAGAATTTTACTATAATAAATTCACTTAGAAGAAGAATATATATTCAAAGTAGAAAAGTTATGGAGACAGATACTTTGATATCAACTACTGTTTGCTATTGTGATGGAATGGAAAATAAACCACATTCTAGTTATTTCATTGTTGCTGTTAGCAATTAATGTGAAAATATTTAAAGCATCAGGGTTTGTTTGATCAATGATTTCTTCTTTTGTAATAAACTGATTTCAGAAATCTAGAAATGGGAATTTTAAAACATTAATATGTATTTGTTCTTCACATAACACCTAGATAATGTTTGAAGCTGTAACCAAAAGTTTGGCTTTCATTTCACAATTCACCGACATATATATATATATCAATAAATTGTGAAATGAAGGCTAAACTTTTGTTAACTATGGGACAAATTATTTTCCCGATATTGCTGCAGCATTTTTTTTTTTTTTTAGTTAGTAATAATTGCAGTTAATAGCAATATAAACTGAAAAACTTTTGTTTATTTTCCTGTCTGAGAAGATGGTAGTTATAAGGTGTGGTGATAAAGCAACTGCCTCCATATATAAACTCATTTTCTTTTATTGAGAACTGATATATAGCTTTCTCATAGTCATAATTATGGAAACTTTTCCATTTATTCAAACATTAGTCTTACCTTCTCATTTTCAATATCTTAAAAATCAACATTATTATCAAAAATCTTTCATGGACACTTCATTATAAAATCTGAAAGCAAACATTTCGATAACATATATTGTTGCCATTTAATCATTTTTCTCTTCATATTTTAAACTCAAAAATTCTCTGAAAAATGTAATTTTGTAAATTCATAAAGAAAATCACAAATTTCTCAGTAAACCTTCAGAAATATAATGAAAAAATATCCAAAGTAAATATTTGAAGTAAATAATATTCCTCCCTTTCACTAAGCTGTATATCATGTAAATACTATATATAGTATTTGTTTGTGCTTGTGTATAATCATTGTTTTCACATAAATGGCCTTTTTTGGTAGCATTTTAATGATTCACTGAGCTGCAATAGTCTATCTCTGTAATTTGTGTTGTGTTTTCAGTGTTCAAATAAAATTAGTGAAATCTCATTCTACAAGCTTTATATTTTAGTCAGTGTTTTGTAGTTAGATCAGTTTGAGATAAATATCAGTTGTGAAAAGTTAGAAATAAAAGACAAATTAACAATTATATGAAATCCTCATTTAGAAGTTTTGTAACATGAAAACCTGATGACTCATAACAAAAGTATAATCGTTAACATCTATTTTGATAAATGTCTAATATATCAAATGAATATCATGAAGTTTTGGTTATTTTTTTCAACATTATGAAAATAGAAATGAAAAAATTTATATAATTGTTAATTTTCTGCTTAATTTATTACATTTGATGTTTGTCTTTATTTCTCTGTGGTTTTCTAAATAGTTGAGTGTTGTGTATTGATGACTCATTTTCTTTAGTTTGGTACAATGTCAGCAACTTTGAAGAAACTCTTGTAAACAAGTAACTCATTCAACAGTATTCGTGATTTGAAGAACTAAAACCATTCTGTCACTCTCTGTGCCGCTCATGCTCTCATTCATTTACTCTTTCTCCTCTCTCCATCCTCTCTTTCTTTTTTCTCTCACCTCCATACATATCATATATTTAACAAAGTTTTAAAATTAGAGATTCTCTAATCAAAAAAGCTAAGAAAGAAATATATCTGTGGAACATATTGATGTTTCTTGTAATATTGGTTACTACAAGCCATGTGTTGTAATTAAAACCTAAATGTAATCAGTATAAAGTGTTCTACTTTAATCAGGTAGGTAGTTAACGTGCATGTATTAGTTTTTGTTATCCGTAATTCTTTGTGAAATTGAAAAGATTTTCTTCCATAAGCAGTAAAATTTATCCAATGTTGCACAACTTGCTGTAGCTGACTTAATTAGATTTTAATATTTTCTATGTGTCATAAATTCTCATTATTAATGTAGTGTCTGTCACAATATTTCAATGAACTATTGTAGTTTTTGCTACTGTTTACTACCAATCAACATTTAAAAAATTATCTTTATTTCAGAAATTATTTTGAGCAGTACTGTAATTATAAATATAAAAAGCTTCATATATACAATTGTTATTTTGATAATTCATTCAGAAATATCAATATATATATATGCATGCACACAAATACACACACACATTATTGCATTGACAGTACTTTTTCTATTGATAAAATAAAATACTGCCAGAATCTGAAATTTTCTTGTTATTGAAAATTAAATTGTTTATTTCACCAATATCATCTTAATATTATTTTTTCTTTTTTTGTCATTTTGACAGAAATTTTGTATTTCATGATGAAAATATTTGGAGTGCCACTGTCATAATTTTAGTCTGTCTAGAATGTTATATAAATGTTAAAAAATAAATTGGATAAAATTATGGATAAAATTTTCAGATCCAATTCAGATCCAATTCAGCTTTGTAAATTTTATTTTAAGTTCCTCTTTAACTGTCAAATAATATAAAATTGAGGTAAAGCAGCAACTCAGTTTGAAGTTCTGTATGAATTTTAAAATTATTGTTAGAGTTTATAACATATTTTTCTCTCTGAACTACCTAAAGTATATTATACTTCTGGGTCTAAAGAGATTAAGACATTGTTGAAAACTCCTTCATATCAAAACTTCTGTTTGGAAAAACCTATTTAATATTTATAACCTGTCAATATTATTAACTCTAATAACATTCAATATTATTATTTTTGTTGCAACTTTTTTATGTTTTAATTACATTCATCGTATGTTACAAACATTAAACAGACTTTGACATAGCCACTTTAGTACAAGTATGTTATATGTCATTCTGTGTTATTTAATATCAAATGTTGCTTATTATATTTCTTTATTCCATTCATTTAGTTATAGTGAAACAAAATGAACATTTTAAAGGAATATGAAACTAAGTCTTTTGTTTTTCAAGACAAATGTCCTCATCAGAGGGAATGTCCTTATTAACCATTATTGAGAGAAATGGAAATAGAAAGTACATACCTCACTCCATTTATAAGTTGATCCTTGTTTTTGGAATCAACTTGTTAGCATATCAACTTCTGTTTCTTAATAAAATGGACTGTACTATTTGCAGCTTCACACTATCTGAATTGTTTACCAAATTCTGCAATGTTTTTTTTTGTCCATCTCTCTGTATATGAAGGTTGCACTTGAATGTGTTGATAAACTATTCACTTTTTCTATCCTAGCTGGCAACTGGTAGAACAGCTTCACAAACTTGCCCAAACTAGTTTGATCAACACCAGTTAAATTTGAATGTCTATTCAGTGTATACCAGCATCATATTAGCCAAGGCTATACATTCTGTCCTTTACTTCTTGGAAAGATGCCCATATGGTCAACTAATGCTCTAGACAGCACATCGTGTTACATTATTAAAAAAATGTGGACAATGACCTAATGCTATTTCCAGAGATAAGATCTGAAAGAAATACACCACTTTCAGTTATTACTCAGCTTAATCAATTCCACTGCATACTTGAACTGAGGCTGGGTGGTAATATGTAGTCTACTCAAAACAAAGGAAGATATATCTTCCTTTACTCAGCATTTGTAAACCTTTAGAACCTGAACTCCATGTGTGAACAAATGAAATTGCCCTCCACATCACCATTTCTAATGGGATTTAATATATAATATATCATACAGAGAGATTTGGGACTCTTGTCTACAAAAGGCTGTGAGCCAGACTTTGTGACTGTAGATTATCAAATACTGTTATGAACTAGTCTGCTATCAATGGGAAAAGGAACAACAATTATTTGACTTCTTTTAATCATTACTACTGTAGAGGAAGCTTGGAGAACTGGTTAAAAGGCAATAATGAACTTCCATCTGACATGGATATTTGTGCTGAAAATGTTCACAAGTTTTTACTGTTAAAAGTATTTGCTTTTACAAGGCCCTTGATACCCTGTTATTTAAATGCCCCACACACATACACCTTACTTTCACATTGTTTCTTGTTCATCACTAACTTTCAACATAACTGTACTGACTTCTTTTCCAGGCCGTGTTAATATGTTTCATGATAAATACCCAACAATTATCAGATAATCTTTATTAAAAAAGAAACCCTACTCCTTGGTGAAAGTCTGTCTTTGACAGTGTTATATAATTTTAAAAAATGAGGTGGATGTTATAAAAAATATTGTTATGCACAGTTGTTTGAAATTGAGCTTTCAGATAGTGACAGACATCTTCATATTGATATATTATCTGATTTTGGTTTGACAAATTGACTGTATAAGTCACAACGGTGAACAGTTTCTGGCTAGAAAATTTAAAAACAGTTTTTTGCTTGGATGTATTCTAAAGAGCTGTTACAAAATCCAACAAGAAATCAAAATTCATGGTTAGAAAGGCAATACAATGTCATTACTTTACTCCTAATTTTTTTCCATGCTAGGATGAGTTAGATGAATATTATGGCACCTCACTGCTTGTTGCAGTATTTCATCATTTGGCACATACAGCAAAATTAATCTTTGTTTTTGTGCATAATGTAGTTTTTCTTTAGAGTAGGATGGAGCATAGTTTTTACAGCTAGGTATTCTTCCTTTCACCATCCACTTCACAACCCAGATTGAATGTATTTTATTGAACCACTGATACTAGAAAGATTTTCTACAGCACAGCTAAACAGTCCTATCTGCATTATATCATTTTTTATTCCAACTTAATATTCTCCTAGACAAGTTGTTGGCACTACAACTTGCAGAGTCATGTCTCCTCTGGCTGTATTTTTATTTTTATTTTTTTTTGAAGTGGTGACAATTTATTTTATTGGCTTTGGTTCACAAAAAGAATTGTTAAAAACAGATTTCTATGTTGACTGTTTTGATTTTATCTAATAAATAACCTGTTACAAAGTAGTTTCTTACATCATCCCATATTTCATTATTAAAAAATTAATTTTTGTGAATTAATAGAAATTTCTAAGGATCAATTATGGCTATTGGGTTGGTTAAAAAATGAAATTTTATTTGGTAAAAGTATTTATTACTGTAGTGTTATTCATTAAAAGCATTTTTTCTAGTACTTTGCTTTGTTTTTTTTATCATTTCAAGTTATTTAAGCATAAATGAGATCAACTGTTGAAATGGACATTTTACAACTCAGCTATGAATTGTAAAGATATTCTCAACAAAATAGTAAAGATAATAATAATAATAATAATAATAATAATGATAATATAAAAACAAAATTGTAACAAAGAGAAAATATAAATATTGTATATATAATTCAAATGTTAAAGAAACCTCTGACTCGCTCTGTTTAATTTAGTTAAATTTGTTTTAAATTAGTTTTTATTTAATGAGAAATTGTGGGTAGTCTGGGATTTATTCAAACAATGCAGGTCCCTTATATTTTATGATCCCAACTTTATAAAATCCATCTGTGTGAACAAACAAACATAGGCATGTGTGTGCTCACAGAGAGAGGGGTGGGGGAGAAAGCAAAAAGAGAAAGTAAAATATTTGTAAATTATTCTTATTCCTGTTATGCTTTTGTTCTGGCTTGCAACAAACTTCTATTTTAATGTTATGAAATGAAGAAAAAATACGAAACAAAACAAACTGAAAATTGAAAGAAAACACTTGATTACAAATGTAAAACTATTCACTTCATCTTTTGTGTGAAACTACTTCAAAAGAAAGTTAACTCCTTTCATGTACACTTAAACATAAACATATTCTGCTATTTATTGAAAATTTCTCATAGCAATAGCCAGTAATCAATATGTTGAGCCCTTCTCAATACCTTAATCTTTTAAATCTGTAAATCTTCCACTTAATACTGTTTGGTAAATTTCTTTTGACCAATATTGCATCCAACCACCTTAGGGGAAGAGCAGTGATCAATACACTTGTGCCCCATTTCAGTAATGATTTTAAAAGCATGGTATGTCATGTGAAGTTGCACAATGAAGTTAGTCTTTTCCAAAAGACAAAACCTATTTTAAAACTGAAAATTTAATAAAGTATTAACAAAACTGTGAAAAAGATATTTCACAATAAAATTACAGACATTTTGTACATCTGTCTGGTTTATTAAATCATCATAGTAGACATCAACAGTTCAAAGATAGGATCTACATGTATAATCTTTTAATATCTATATACACTTACCTGCAGTTAATTTTACATTCAAATTACTATAAAAAATTCTACATCAGCTATTTTCATGATCATATTTTAGTTTAACCTTTCAGTTTTAATAATAATGTGAAAATTTGAAACACTTTTTTCCTTTTTAAGTTTAGTTAGCTTCAAAATCTTATTTTACTATTTGCTAATATATTTTCAGAGCAACTTTCTCAGCTATTGTTTTGTAGTTTGTTATTCTATTTCTGTATCTCTGA
This sequence comes from Octopus sinensis, assembly GCF_006345805.1. Lineage (NCBI taxonomy): Eukaryota > Metazoa > Mollusca > Cephalopoda > Octopoda > Octopodidae > Octopus > Octopus sinensis. The sequence continues at coordinate 34,326,763 of NC_043005.1, forward strand.
GATTGAAATTTCATTTATAGTAAGATTAACGTCACTGACTTTACTTTTTGTGTATATATTTACATCATCGTCATTGTCATCCTCGCTGTTGCTGTCACTGTCTTTTAATTCTACTCAAAATAATACTGACTTTTTTTCCTCCTTACCACTGACAGCCATCTGATTCTCTTCATAGTCTGTCCACTGTCCTTCCTTATGTTAATTGTTATCTTTTCCTGTTTGTTTATCTATTTGGTCAGTAACTAAGCATTTCAGATCTCAATATAAGTAGACCAAATCACATTTATACACAATGCTGCGGGCAAGATTAAATTTGTGATTTACTGTTGAAAAGACTATTTTGTTGATCACTTGCATACAATATTGATCTTTAGTCTTTAGTTAACTCTTTCTACATCCATCTCAATTATGGAATGGAAACATAGGATTCTTTGAAAACAGTTCTATTCGAACTGTTTTCAAAGAAAAGCTTTAGTGAAAATATATAAAAATGCATGAATATTATGGGTTAAAACTGTCCTGTAACATCTGAGAAGTTTCCTTGATATATGTGCTGAAAGCAGGATGTAGGCAGGAAATAAGTGTTGTATAGTATTTACTGATAAACACTAGCTCCTGGTTCAAAAAAAGGATTAGTTAAATCTTAACAGTATATGATGAAAGGCAAATGGACAACAATGCAAGATGAAACTAAATACTGCTTGCTCTCTCTATCTCTCTCTCTCTCTCTCACATGCACACATTTAAACTTGAGTACAAGAAAACATCATTGAAATAGGATATATAATGAAATGGATTAAAAAAAATTATAAGCTATATAAGAAAATTTAAAAAGTAAACAAATGTAAGCAGAAAATATATTTAAATTGACAAAATTAAAAGAAAATAATTTCTTCAAAGAAAACAAATATTTACAAAAGATCATGTATCTTGTTTAATGTTTATTATCTTATTCCTTTATCTTTCTGCAAATTACCTATCTTTGTTGTGTATTTTAAGCTGAGATTATTAAAATTAGTTTGATTCTCTTTAATGTAAAATAAGCAAAAATATATTTTGATTGTTATATAATGAAGTCAGATAAATTCTATGTTGTTACTTGACAAATTTACAGACAAGATGAGTCAACTAAAAAATATAAATAACTTACACTAAAGTTGCTGATGTAATTTAAAATCTTGACATCAAAATCACTTTCATCTCTTCAATTTATAAACATGTTTATAATCGGTATTATGTTATGTATTGTCAAGTTTTGATATTAAAAAACATTTTAAATTTACATAATTTTGAACCTCTGATCTGGTATAGAGATGCTGTAATTGTTGTTTAACCCCAGGTCAAATCTGATCATATACACCTATGATCAAAGTGTTGAAGCTATTACCATTCTGTCTCATTTTCTGATAATATATCCAATATCAAATATGTTCTTTTAGAAGATAGAGTATGGTTTGAGTGGAAATTAGCTGCTATTTACATAACAAGTTGAGCATGCATTTAGTGATGTTTTTGTAAATGCTTTTACTCAGAGAGAACCTTTGAAATACACATCTCTCAAGGAACTCCTACATAAAAATTACATTTTTAGGAGTTATTTTTAAGTAGATTCATGAAACTTTTCTCCTAGTTGTTAGTTCATGTATTGTTGTTTAGCCTCCTAGTCAACCTGGATTGACAAGATAAACCTATTCAAACCATGGCCACCTTGTCTTTTATTCAGACATAATATATTTAGGACTTCATTATCATATATGTTTTTCCTCTTTTTAAGACGTGTGTAATTTGAATAAGATTTGACTGCTATGTTTTGCAGGTCAAGCAACCATGTAGAAGCTTTGGTGTTAACTTGTTTAGTTCATATTGTTCATTATGTTGTGCTTCAGAAGCCTTTGCTCTTTGGAACTTGTTAGAATTATCATCCAACTCCTTATCTGCTGTATTTAGTTTTCCATATCCTACCACCTTTATTGCCCTTCTCTCTGCACCTTTCTGCTTCTCTTTATATTTTACATTAACAAGTCAGCATAGTCTGTCTTGGAATTACATTTAGCTACATTTTACCTGCCAGTCATTGACCTTCTCCCCTCCATTACTTCTTTAACAAAATAATTAATTTCACTCATCCATTCCTTCCGAGTCATCTGCTCCTTTTAGAAACATTTGAAAGGAAATGGAAACTAACAAATAAGACAGATGATAGAAAGAAGAAAGAAAGAACTAACTGAGAAAACAGAAACAACTCGGTTGATCAAACAACAGAATATAGAGAGCTGACTTTGAAACTCAGTTATGTTTGTTTGAGTTTAGAGGAAGATCTTTATATAATAGCAGACATATCTTTAGGAAAATTATAAGTTTTCAACAGTAGTGTTATGTTAGACGGGCAACAACACCTGTCTTATTTCATAACCAGAAGATATATTTGACAGAAGTTGATAAACATATAAACAAAAGGACACTTTTTTCTGTATATATGTGGTGTAACTATTTGAGTGTATTCCAGTTCACTTCTATTATAGCCAATATCTGAAATTATACTGTTTGAAATTTTGGCACAAGACCAGCAATTTTAAGGAGAGGGGATTTAGTTTATTACATGAACCCCAGTACATGGCTGGTACTGAAAGGATGAAAAGCAAAGTGGACATCAGCAGGATTTGAACTCAGAACTCATTGATCACCATCATCATTATCATCATCATCTGCTTTCCATGCTGGCATAGGTTGGACAGTTTGACTGAAAACTGGTAAGTTGGAGTTTGGGGGCTGTACCAGGTTACAATCTGATTTGGCTAGATTTCTATGACTGGATGCCTTTCCAATGCCAACCACTCTTAGAGTGTAGGGGGTGCTTTTTATGTGCTACTGGCATAGGTGCCATTGACCTGACACTGGCATCAGCCGCAACTATGGTCTCACTTGGCTGGATAGGTTAACACAAGTGCAATATATTGCCAACGGTCTTGGTCACCTGTCACTGCCTCCATGAGGTTTCACTTGGTCTTCACAAGCACAACATATTTCCCAACAATTGAAGAGTGCTTTTAATGGGCCAGTTACATGACACTGGCATTGGCCACGACTATGATCTCACTTGGCTTGATGTCATTGCCTCCGTGAGGCCCAATGCATGAACAGTACTTTTTACATGCCACTGGCATGGGTGCCAGTCAGACGGCACTGGCATCGGCCATGACTATAATTTCACTCAGTTCGACAGGTCTTCACAAGCACAGCATATTGCCCAACGATTGAAAGGTGCTTTTAGTGGGCCAGTTATGCAACACTCCCATCAGCCACAACTACGATCTCACTTGGTTTGATGGGTCTTCTCAAACATGGCATATCTCCAAAGGTCTAAGTCTTGTCATTGCCTCTGTGAGGCCTAACATTCGAAGATCATGCTTCACCACCTCATCTCGTGTCTTCCTGGGTCTACCTCTTCCACAGGTTCCCTCCACCATTAGAGTGCAACACTTCTTCATACAGCTGTCCTCATCCATACGCATCACATGTCCATACAAGTGCAGTTGTCTCTCTTGTATACCATATTTGATGCTTCTTATGTCCAACTTCTATCTCAGGACACTTACACTCTGTTGTGCATGCATACTGACATTACACATCCAGTGGGGCATACTAGCTTCATTTCTTACAAGCTTACACATGTCCTCAGCAGTCACAGCCCATGTTTCACTGCTGATTGCATGGCTGTTTGCACACAAGCATCATACAGTCTGTTTTTCACTCTTTTGTTACCAGCAGAGGTAGGAGCTCTCTGAACTTTGCCCAACCTATTCTTATTCTACCAGCTATGCTCTCAGAGCATCCACCCCTGCTGCTGACTTGGTCACTTAGATAATAGCAGCTATCAACTACTAGTTTTTCCCTTGGCATGTAATGGAATCTATTTGTGCATTTTCAGTGTTTATTGTACCTGTGCACCTTCCATACAAAAAAAAACTATTTTTCCTGTTAACCTTCCTCTGATATTGCTGCACCTCTTATGTGTCCATAGCTTACACCGGGTACATCTTATGGAGTTTCTACCTATACCTTTTCTACAGATCAAGCAGGGATTTGTGATTTGTCTGCTTTCCTACTTACTAAGACTTTGGTTTTTTGCTAGGTTAAATCTAAGGCCCTTCAATTCTAGATCTTGTTTCCACACCTGAAACTTCTTCTCTTGTTCTGGTAGTGATTCAGCTATAAGAGCAAGGTCATCAGCATAGAGGAGTTCCCAGGGGTAACCTGTCTTGAATTCCTCTGTTATTGCCTAGAGGCAAGTATTTGTGCACTGATTATAGTATTTCTGTTGGTTGGTTTGGTTAGATACGTTATGGTAGCTAATTTGGTGCATCTAACTTTTGAGGTAAATTTCTAACAAGATAGAATGTGTAAGAAATACATCTGGAGCCAATGAAGGACCAGTAGTTGTTATTTAGCTCCAGGTCAACACTTCACTATGAAAATTCCATCTTTTTAGATACATCTGTGACTACACTATCCATTATTATCCTTCCTTGTTTTAGACAGTGAACTTTGATTTGTTAGAGGTTTGACTGTTATTTCTTGTGACCATGTGCAAACAAACTACCAATAATATCCTTTAGTTACATCACTTGATTTCAATCTTTCTCCTTAAGAATGTTAAAGAAAACAACACAAGTGAAATAATCAACATTGTTGTTTTTAGTATTTTTTTTTATCAAACAAAGGCCTGTTTATTAACTTTTGTAAGAGAAAGGTAGTATAGACAGTTGAATCAGCCTGAAAAATAAAAATAACAATGTTGATGAATGATAATAGGTCAACTTTCTCTTGGGGTTGGTTTATACCAATACATTATATCAAAGAGTGTGAGTAGGCTGATGATGGTTTAGTTGTTAGAATACCTTTAAACCAGTTGAGAGATTTGTAGTTGGTATCCTCTTATCTTCTACTGTTTATTTGTTTCAGTCATTTGACTGTAACCGTGCTGGAACACCATTTTGAAGGGTTTTAGTCAAACAAATCAACCCAAGGACTTATTTTTTTAAGCCTAGTATTTATTCTATTGGTCTCTTTTGCTGAAGTGCTAAGTTTCAAGTGCATAAATACACCAACACCAATTGCTAAGCAGTGGTGACACACACACAGTGGGTTTCTTTCAGCTTTTGTCCACCAAATCCACTCACAAGGCTTTGATCGGTCCTAGGCTATAGTAAAAGACACTTGCCCAAGGTGCCATGCAATGGTACTGAATCTAGAATCAAGTGATTAGGAAGCACACTTGTTACTACACAGCCATGCCTATGTTATTCATATTATATCAATAGTCAAGATGATTTAGCTCCTAAAGACTATGTTTGCCTATCTTATTTTTGTTGTTGTTTTGCTCTCTGGTTACTCCTGATTCAGAAACCTATGAGCAAAAACATTTCAGCCTTGATCACGTGGTCTCTTTGTATATCAGGATCTAAATAAGTTCATCTTTTCTTTTTTTGATATATGGTAATGGTTTTTGAGAGACATTTGGTTGTTACTTTTAATCTAGCAACAAATCATGTGGAGGCTTTCTTCTAAGCCTATATCATCAGTGGTGTTACAGTATTGTAATTGCCTTTTTTTTAAAACATGAAAATATACTTTGAACAAAGTTTACTTGCTACTTTTTATTTTGACGCATTAAAATACTTGCCATCAGCTTGTGATTATTTGAAATTCAATTTAAATATGATTACAGAATGATTATGAAACATCTGGTCCAGCTTTTACTGCTTCTACCATTTTCACCAATCTTCCTACAAAACAATCCATTTTTTTTACTGTAATATGATTTTAAAATATACTTATCTTGCGTTTAGCAAATGTTTATTTAAATACTTAGGGAATTATGTTAATATACATTTACTTGCTAATTTAATTTGTTTTATTTTCTAGTTAAATTGATTACTGTACTTATGAGATTTTTACTGTATTAATTTGAGCAGGTTTTGCTTTCTATTGTTCCTGAGATTTGTAGTTCTTTAGAAGTTTATCTGTATTTTTATTTTCCCAGGGAGAGTATAATCCACTTCAGTTCCATGTGTTGTCCAGCTTGCTTAATAGATCTAAAGAAATTCACTTGTTTTTCTTATTTTTCTGTTAACTCCCCCCACTCCCCCCACTACCACTGTCTGTGATAAATCCATAGAAGTGGTGATAAAGCAAGCACATGTAGGTCTGCTGCTGTAAATCCCTAGATGGCCCAAACATAGAATGGACTAAGGGTGCATCACACTCCTACTTGAAATAAGTGTTTGAACAAAGTGAAGATGGAGCAGTAAGCACATTATTTGGTTTGGCCTGACTTTCTCTTGTAATGTTAAAACCAATATGCACATAATTTTTTATTGTATTCAAATATTCTCTTACTGTTCTCGATAGAAAAGTTTGCTAGTTTTCAGAAGATAAGGATTACAAACAATACAATATATTTCAATTATTTACAGTATATCTAATTTGTTGAGGTTTGATATCTTATAGTTTGTTTCATTCTAACAATTCCCTTTCTAAAATGTTGTGTTATTTAAAATTTCCTTATTGACACTAGACTACTATTCTAAGCTTTATATATATCAATTTTTTTTTTATGGAAATATCTTCTGTTCTTATCAGAATTTTTGAAAAGTTATAAAATTTGAATTAAGAATTTTATAAAAAATCTAACAAGCTTATTGATTTTATTGATCACCTAACAGAAATGCTTGCCAGCAAGATAATTTGATTTGAATTTGCATAACACTCTTAAATAACAAATCCTTGTCCTGGAAATTCTCTCACTGGTAATTTATAAAGAAACTCTTCTTTCCAATGTTGTAGAAATATATAACCAGTTTTGAATTGTGATGAGTTGGTGTAACATGTCAAAAGAAAACTTCTCAACATCAACATGAGATATTTAGATAAGTGTAGGAGATAAAACAACAGCAAAAAAGGACTACTAGTACTTTAGTCATTGACATTTCTGCTTTAAAAAGTAGTCATGGTGTAGATTTCAATAACTGATTTTTCTGATAACTCTTATGAGGAAATACAATATGTTGATATTCTTTTCTTTAATATTTGTTAGCCTGCATAGGAGGAGCAGTACTTATGAACTGCACAGTTCTTAACAGATTAGCAAAGCAAATTTTTAATAGCAACAGGAGGGAGAGAGAGAGAGAAATGACACTGTTCAGTGGAAATTTGGTACTGGAGGAGAACAGGCAAGTCTATCAGGTAGTGTGTCTTACTTTTGGAATGTCTGTGTGAGGGGTGGTGGCTGTGTGATGTGTACTTTTAACAATGTATTAGTTGCCTGAACTTGTTTAGAAGTCTTTTATAACTCTAAAGACATTTACAACACTTCATTGTGATAGAGAAAAGTTTGTTATGAAAATAATATGGGGTAACTTATGAGCTGAGAAAAGGGAGAGAGAGAGAGGGTGGGGAGATAAAGAGAGAGAGAGGGGGAGAGAAAGAGAGAGATAAAATTTGTAGCAATTATAGTTGTTTGGATAATATTTTGAGAGCTGCAAGCTGAAGATTTATTTCCTGAGATATCATCCCCCCTCCTCACCCCCCTCCACCACCATCGTTTGCAGAGAGTAAATAGAGCATATTGTATGTCTGCCCAATGGGGATGTACAGGTATGGAGAAGATGTTAAAGTTATGTGTGGAAACTGATGGAGATATGTTGAAGAATACCAATGAAATAGGATTAAGAGTAGCTTAAAGTGTCAGCAAGTAGACCATTGGAGAATTTTGGTGCTGTACTTCAGTCTATGAATTCCATCAATACAAACTGCCAAAGCTTCTAATTGGTTCTGCTTTTTATACTTGACACGGTCAATGGTTTTCCTAGTGTCACAGATAGCATTGATTTCCCTAAAGTTTACAAGTATCAGCGTTCTTTCCTACCTTTGTATTTACAAAATTCTGATTTTACTGACCTTGTACTGGTAGGTTTCTGAAGAGAGACAGAGATTCAAGATAGTGTGGAGGAGGTGATAATTTTGAATGATTGTTTCTACCATCATCATTTAGCATATATGTTCTATGCTAGCATAGGTTGGATGCTTTGACAGGATCTGATGGGCCCATTGAACTCCACTGTCTGCTTTGACATGGTTTCCATAGTTTAATGCCCTTCCTAATGCCAACCACTTTACGGCATGTACTGGATATTTTTTGCATGTCACCAGCTGTAATAAAGTCACTAAACAGCTTGCAAGACTACTAGTGGTGGGTCGTTTTATGGTAGGAATAAGGAGTAAAAGTATGCGAGAAGACGCCTAATTTTCTAATTTCTTTATTTCTTACCACATTACCAAAAGTATTAAATTAAATTTTATTGGTGTACATTTTCAAATTGAATTATATTCGATGTCATTATATTTTATAAAGGCAGTGAACTGATAGAATTGTTAGCACATTGAGCAAAATACTTAGTGGAATTTCATCTGCCTTTATGTTCTGAGTTCAAATTTTGCTACGGTCGACTTACAGGGCTGATAAAGTAAGTACCAGTCAAGTACTGGAGTTGATATAATCGAATTGCTCCACTTCCCCGAAATTATTGGTCTTGTGCCAAAATTTGAAACCAATATTCTGATTAAGATGGTGAGCTAGCAGAATCATTAGCACGCTGGGAAAAATGTTTAGCAACATTTTGTCTGTCTTTACATTCTGAATTCAAATTCTGCAGAGTTCTATTTTATCTTCCATCCTTTCGGGATTGATAAAATAAGTACCAGTTGAACACTGTGATCAATGTAATCATTTTACCCCCTGCCCCAAAATTGCTGGCCTTGTCTCAAAATTTGAAATCAATATTCTGCTTCTATGTTCTGAGTTTGTGACATTGATGTGTCCTAAATTTGTGACTTTGATGTGTCTGTATTAGAAATGATTATCTATATTTTATGATATTTATATATCATATATTTTATACGTCTATTATTTTATTTAAGGCAGTTGGACTGGCAGTGGTATTTAGTTAATGCCTTATGATATTTAGTTTAAAACCCTTTACATTCTGAGTTTAAATCCTGCTGAAGTTGATGTTACCTTTCATCCTCCCAGTTAAATAATGATGTTGAGATAATCAATTCTTCCTTGCCTCCCACCACCTACATTTCTGGCTGTGTGCTTGTGTAACAAATTATATTCTATGATATTTTTAATTCTGGGTTTTTAATCCCTCACATCCACATCTTAGATATTGATTTATTCTAGCAGATTAGAATCATTTTCCTTCACAAGTGAATTTTTTGCTATAAAAAAATCTGTGCATTATTGAACAGAGAACAACTTTAGTTGAATTTCATGTTGTGTTAATATAACAAAGAGTAGAGTATTACTTTCTTTTTTTACATATGTGGAAGAATGGTACAGCTGAGTAATTTGTATGGGTTTATTAGCTTTGCATTGATGTGGATTGTTGAATAAGCTTTATGAAGATATTTGTTTCGAATCATCATTTAGCACCTGCATGGGTTGGATAGTTTGACCAGATCTAACAAGCCAGAGGACTGTGCTGAGCTCTTATGTCTGCTTTGGCTTGATTTCTATGGTTGGAGGCCCTTCTTAATGCCAACCACTGCACAGTGTACTGGGTGCTTTTTGTAGTCACGAAGTAACTTGTAATATAAGACCTCCTCAACTGAGTGTGGATGTAGTATTGCGATAGATAATTTTATGTCAAGTGTTGAGGGGTTAAAGTATGATTGGGAAACAGGAACAGGTGTCTAGCTGAAGAGAAGATAAATGACTTCCCCAACATGAAAGAAAAGAGGTGGTGAGGGCAGACTCCCGTGTACAAATTGAATATAAGAGAGAAAATAGAGAAAGAGGATTAGAAAGGGTGGGTGGATATGTATGTTTGTGAAAGAGTGACAGATGGTTAGCGATGGGGATTAGAGGTGGGTACAGTAAATGGGGCAGTTTATTCTTTTAAAAGAATACAAGGACAGAATAAGAGTCTGCTGTAGCTTTACAGAAGAAAGATAATACATTTTGTTTAAAGGGGAGCCCATCAGAGTGGTTTGAAAAAAAAAAAAATACAGCTAAAATAATGTCAGTAAAAGATTTTTTTTCTTTTTGATACACATTTTAAATACGGGTCATATAAATGAAACATCTTTCAAGGTGATTCAATTGACTGCTTATAAAGTAATACAAATTTGAATGTTTTCCAATTAAATGAAAGTTTAGCTTATTAAGCTTAATGTGTGAGGGTTATTCTATTATATTATCATTATTATTATTATTATTATTATTATTATTATCATCATTATTATTATTATTATTATTATCATCATACAGAAGATCTGAAGTTATTTTTACTATCTAGGCAAAGATATTATTTACTAGAAAAACTAGAATTGTCTGGTAAGGAAAGTAAATGAGTGGAAATAGTAGAGTATTGTTTATACCAATAGCTACTGCTTTATCAGTGCTGAACATTGCCAAGATCGCTTTCATTTTAAAGTCATCAAATGTTATGATTGGCATTGGAACAAATTTTGGAGATAAGAGAGAGAGAGAGTGACTAATACACTGGACATGGAGTTTGTTGGTTCAAATAAGTGGATACAGAAAAAGTGTTAGTTTTAGAAAGATAATAGTTTGCCATACCAGTAACGGTTTGTCAACATTAATAGTTGAGAAAAATTTGAGCTTAAATGAATATGTAGCCAAAGGAAGAGAAAGAGAAAGAGAGAGAAAGAGTGGCAGGAGGGGCAGATAAATATGTTTTAAATATGGCTATGTTTTCTTTTCTATTATTTTGGACAATGTTTTGGTTGTATTTCTTGAGAAAAAAATTGCACATATATAATGTGAATTGATTGATCTAGTTCTCAGAAGGCAATTCTATTTCGATGGAAACACAGAACTAAGTGAAACTATTAATGGAATTTAGGGGAAATATTCATATCTCCATTATAATATAGAATAGTCTTTGTTTTGTTTTTGTGGGTGCAGCAGATTTTGTTTTGTTTTGATTGTCAGCATTTTTATTAATAGAGCTTCGAAAAAAAATGTTATATTTGGTTTTCTTCCCATTCTTTTTCTATCTTCCTTTGTCCATTTGTTTCTTTTTTTTTCTGCTTCTTTATCTTTATACCTCACTCTTCATCAAAACTGACCATTCAAGACAGTTGCCATTTCTGTGCTAACTATTCAGGATCATATATATGTGTGTGTGTGTGGAATTCCATTGGTTACAATAATGATAGTACCAGTTTATCTGAGCAACGGAACAGCTTGCTCATGAAATTAACATGTAAGTGGATGAGTGCTCCACAGACATGCATTTCCTTAATGTAGTACTCAGAGAGATTCAGTATGACACAATGTGCAAAGGCTGGTCCCTTTGAATTACAGGTGCAACTCATTTTTGCTAGCTGGGTAGACTGGAGCGACATGAAATAAAGTGTCTTGCTTAAGGACAGATGCACTGCCAGAAATCAAACTTGCACCCTTGCAATCTCCAGCCCAATACCCTAACCACTAAACCAGCTGTCCTCCTTGATTACCACATTAACTCTTTCATGACTAAATTTCTGTGATTTTTGGTTGAATTCTTGATTATATTTTAGATTAATACAAAATAATGAAGAATTTGGTTGTCATTAGTGAAATAGCTAATTTTCAGATTTATTTCTATCTTAAGCTAGTTTTGGAACAATTTCATAAAAACTTTTTGCATAGAATTGTCAAGGTAGATTATGATTTAAGTATGAATTCTTTAAAACAATTGGTTTATAAGGCCAGTTAATATCAAAAAGTTTAAACACTTTGAGCAAGCTCCTCTTCTCTAGAGGTGTACCTCCTGGAAGTTCTTTTGCACCCATATTGTCCATCCCACATATAAACTTCAATAATTCAAATAAAAAAATGAATTACTCTAATCACTGTCTACATAAATAAATTATATGTGTGTGTGTGTTTCTGTCTATCAAACCCATTCATACGATCTCAGTTGGGCAAGTCTCTTCTGAGACTTGCCCAAGGTATCACATTGTGGGACTGAATCCAAGACCACATGGTTGGGAAGCAAACATAGACATGCCTGTGTAAATAATTGATTGCTTTAATCAGTTTTGATCATTATTGCTAAGTGGACTAGAAACATTCATGATACTGTTACTTAAGATAGTATTTTACTAAGTTTAAATTTCTTCTACTATCTAGTTTATTGGTTCCATTTCAATTTAATCACTTTGCTAAATGGAAGTGTAATCCTATTTGTACTAATTGCATTAGAGAATAGTGCAATTCCTAGAGATAGTCAAAAGAAACCTCCTAAACCAAATTAAAGATGATTTTTGAAAGAAAATAAATTTAGAATACGTAAAGTGTACTAGCCATCTGAATGTGGCTAGCCACTGGGGGTGGGGTGTTACTGACGCTTTTAGCCCCAGGAGATCGACGTCTCCAGCTGGCCTTAGACACAATTTCAGAGAATAACTATCGGTCTAATAGTAAATGACTATTAAAATCTTACATTTATTTAAATGCTTCCTTTAGTATCATTGGTTATAATGTTCTGATGAGTCAGTTATGAATTCACTATATATCCCATGGTTAGAGTGGCATAGGAGTGTTTTTTCAACTCAGGAACAATAAATACTGCAAGGTAATTTTGTTTGACATGTTGCAGATTGGCAGTTTTTGCACTGATGTGTGTATTCCCTGTTCCTACACACAATGGGCTTCTGCAAATTTCACTTACAAACCATTAATCAGCCCAAAGTCATGGGCTTAAGTTTACTGCACCGTAATGATGCTTGCTTCCCAACCACATGGTTCCAGGTTCAGTCCCACTGGGTGGTATCTTGGGTAAGTGCTTTCCATTATAGCCTCAGGCTGACCAAAGCCTTGTGAGTAGATTTGTTAGACAGAAATTGTAAGAAGCCTATTGTATATATATATATATATATATATATATATAAAGTTAATCCAAACAAGAAAACAAAAAAAACACAACAACGCAAGGACGTGGAACAAATAAAGTATTATTGGACGCTCAGGAAAGAAGGGAAGAAGGAGGGTTTAACGTTTCGAGCGGAGCTCTTCGTCGGAAACATAGGAGAAGGAAAGATCCCGAGAAGGGAAGACAGAGGAAAAAAAATCGCCGGTGGTACTCATGAGGTCACATACTGAATATATATATATATATATATATATATATATAAAATGTAAAGGTGTCAATACATTATTTCTAAAGCCTACATTTTCTCACTGCTACTTAGTAAAATGTCAGATCTTACAGTATGTTGTTTATTTTTGGCCATCAGTTTAATATATTGCCTAACAAAATCTCTAAGTATTGATTAATAGCATAACTTGATAATCCTCTTAGCTTTCACTGTCCAATGACATTTTCTAGTACTATAGTGGGATTTACATAATCACTAGAAGTATTGTTCTTAGAAACTTTAGTCATTGATGAACATAGCTACACTGGTTTGATTATTTAATCTGTTACAATTGAGAACAAATCATTCTATTTGGACTTTCTGTATATACTTAAAGGTAAGAACAGATTGCTTCAACTACAGAGTTGGTTTTCCAGTTCAATTTGTTGTTTTTAAAAATATAGCTTTAAAATAATACAAACTAACGATGCATTTTTGTAAAAAATATTATTTCTTTTCGATAAAGTGTTTATTTAAAAAACAAAACAATTGAAATTGACTATTTCACATTTATGTCATCTCGCTTTATGTAAACACTGCTGTTGCTGCTCACACAATTCTGCACTTTAAGCACATTCGAGAATTCCTTTGTTTAAATTATTAAATGTTTAGTTCTTTATTACTAACAATAAGGAGGAGAAATAGAAGAGATAATTTGCTGCTATTATAGAAAATTGCTACTTGTAAAGTGCAACACAACTCAAACAATTCTATTGCTCTTGTGCTCATATTATATCTAATGGCTATTTTGAATAAGAAAGCTGATTATTATTATTTACATAATTTAAAAATTAAATTAAGATTATTTATCTGATTAAAATATTCTCCTTAACCAGGGCAGTAATTTCATAAACAACTTTTCAGCATAACACAATTTTTAAAAAATTAGTTTAGAATATGATGTCATTAGTTTAACTATATATTTTGTGAGGAAACTGTTACCAATAGTTGAGAAATTTTAATATATAATAAAGTATTTACATAATAGACCATTTCTGTCACAGTCTGTTCAAAATATTTACCTTGAGCAGAAAACACCTTTGCTAGTTTTACTCCTCTCAAATTCAAAATTTTGTAGAAAGTTATCTTATTTAATGTTTTCTGTTTTATACTTGTTAATACCATTTGATATTAATATGCTATGTATTTAATAATCGTTGATATTATAGTTCTTAACATTTCTGCTTTACTTTTTCATTCTCAGTATTCTTTTTATGAATTTACTTAGTATTATTTTCAATGATTCTTCTATGTTTAAATTAAGATTTCAAAATTAACTTTCTTAATCAGTTTAGTATTGTTAATATTTTGATTTTCAATTTAATCAAATCACTGCTGTTTTGATATATTGATTGAAAGGAATTTATTTTTAATCTTTAGATTCATCATGAAATTTTACTAGTTTCACACTAAAATTTAATGGTGAAATTTAGTCATATTTAAATACTTCAATTCTATTTTGGTTCTGTTTTATTTAACTTCTTAGAATTCTACTTTAAAATGAATGAAACGACTTATTTACTTCAAAAATTGTTTATTCTAACAATTTATAGCCTTCTAAAAATACATCATCTTACAGAAGCAATATTTGTGAGAGTTTTTGTAGTTTCTTTTTAAAATGTTCCCATCTGTTTAATTATCAGATGTATCTATAACAGAATTGACAACCCTTCAAAATTACAAGATAGAAATTATAGATCCTTACATATAATAGAAAAAACATTTTAAAATTCTATTTTTTAATCAATTATGTGAAATTTAATTGGATTAATGAATCAACAATAAATTTCTATTTGAAGATATCTTTTGAAAGGTGAGATAGAAGAATGTTTAAAAATGGGTTCATTACTTTTTAAGATAAAAGTTTAAATTCAATAAGATTCTGTAGTTGTACATTGTATAGATTTTACTGTTCAGTTATTGTACTGTTAAATATGAAGCTATCAATCTTTTTTTGTTATCTACATTATGTAGATTTGTGACGTGAACTGTTGAGATGCTCAGCTCAGTATCATGGACTTTTTGGAGTACAGCAGTCCTCTGACCTTGGAGTCTTTAACAGGGAATACTGCAGTCTTTCTGTCATCAGTATTCCAGGCTGTATGTATTATATGCACACTAGCAATAGATTATATCTGTATTAAATATGATATGTAGGCACAGAAAACGAGAGAGCAGTATAGAAAAAAAAGATTTTATCTTCTTTCCTGTTGTCCTTTTCAACTATCAACTTCATTATCTATCTAAACCTTGTTTCCAATTTGTTTTTGTAAGTCATCAATCTCGAACTGAAAAGTGAAATTGCTTAAAGACTAGTACAGATAACTTTTCACTTGTATGTAGAACAGTTTCTACTACCTAAATTAAAAATCCAATGCTAATCCCATTAAACTGATTTAGTATGCTGATTGAAAGTGCTTAAAAAAACTAGGGCAACATGTCTAGTGTCAAAGGAACTGTAAATATGATAACTGGATTACATCGAAATTTAATATTATTAGATTTGTCCTCATTGAATCCACTTTATATATACCAATATCTTTATTTTAGTCTTCTAAAATTTAATCTAGTAGTTCTGTGAAATCACGCCTAGTTACCTTTATCTTCAGTGTTTACTGTTAATTTATTAAAATGCATATAAATGTTAGAGTTTTTCATAGATTCCCATGGGTGTCTCTCTTTAATCTTTCAAAACTAATCAATATAAAATTGAACACACATTTGTGTTGTGCTATGGATAGCTTGGTTTTTAATATTAATTTTTAGTGTTTTAATGCAAAATAAATTACCATCATATCTATTCTTCATGCAGACATGGGTTGGATGGCTCAACAGGAGCTGGAGAGCTGCCTGGGCTCCATTTGTCTGTTTTGTCATATTTTCTATGGCTGGATGCCTTTGTTAATGCCAATCACTTTACAGAGTGTACTGGATGCTTTTAATGTGGCACCAGCATGGGTGCTTTGATGTGGCCTCAGCACCTGCGAACCTGCAAGTGCAAGATCTATCAGTTGAGAGAGGAATGTACCTGTATGTATGGAAGGCTATGATTTTACATAGCTTGATGTGTCTTCTCAAGCACTAAAAGCCACCAGAAGTCTTGATCCTTTGTGATCTCCCCTGTGAAGCCCAATGTCTGGAGATTCTTTTTCATCATCTCATTCCATTTCTTCCTGGGTTTTCCAAACATTTCCTCCACAATTAGAGATTAGCACTTCTTGATGCAGTTGTCCTCATCCATATGCATCACATGACAATACCAGTGCAGTCTTCTCTCTTACACACTATATCTGATACTCATGTACCCAATTTTTCTCTCATATCATTTATACTCTGTTGTACATGCATACTGACATTACCCATCCAGCAGAGATGATGAAAATATTTCAAATAGTGCTTATATAAAGTAATGATAGCTTAATTTTTAATTACATACAAATGAATGGACAGGTACTTATCCATCTGTAAGCAAAGCAATGTTGTTTCACTCTCAAGTAACATTTATTTCATCATAGAATAGTTGGTGCTAGAAAGCATATACACTTGAATAAGAAAATATTTGCCTTGAACAGAAGATAAGAAAAATAGACACAAATATTAATTATTTGAAATTATTTTCTTATAGTGCAGTTATTATTTTAATTCATTGATGGATTCTATTGATATGTATTGATTTTCCAGTATCCATTATCGTTGCTAAAATTACCAAAGTATTAGTGGAAAACCAATATAAAATAGGTTTATTTTGAATCCTTACTATTGAATTCTGAACTTATAAATACTATACAATCTTAGATATAATTTTATCTATTTTTATTACATATTTTGCATCTATATTTAAATTTAGTTATTTCAAATATTTAAAAAATTAAAAAATTTTTCTATCTTCTTTCTCTCCCTCCCTTTTAAAAATTGTGAAATTATCTGATAAATATGATTAATTTAATTTCTGTAATTTCAGAATTACCATAGTAACCAACCCAGACATTGTTTTTAGATATCACATAAGATAGGGCACACAAACTGCTGCTCATAAGAATGAAATGTTTATCACTCTGTCCTTTAGTATGTTATTCTAGCAAAAGATTTAAAAGATGTTCTTGGTTAACTGGGTGTTACTATCTATGTAATTTTATAAATTAACATGTTTTTATTTATGATTTTATAAAACCTTGTATTTTACACTGATATATTCAAACTAGTGTCTCCATCTTAATATTAAAATTACAGTATTATAGTTGTTGTATGGCAGCAAGACATGGACATTAAACATCACTATAATGAATGCATTGACACAGTGCATGGTGGATGCATCATACTTGAGATCACTGTGCGATTAGAAGAGAAACATTTGGATCCAACAGCAGACAGGAATTGATGACATCATCACTACTCTCAAGAAGAGCACAGTCAGGCCAATCACATTGCTGGATTTAAGGACAACAGGTGGATGATATGAGTGACAAAGTGAACTCTGAAAGAATGGACTAAATCATGAAACAAACCAAAGGTGAAATAGCACAATGATATTACCTACCACCTGGGACTTGTACAAACAAGATTGGTCAGAGATAGATGTTGGTGGAAACAGTCTTAGGAGAAGTTCCTCAATCTAAAGTGATATTAGCCCTAGAATGCATGAATAAATGACTTCTTTGGTCTTCTTTAGTTACAATGGTTGAAATAAAATGAAACTATAGTAGTCAAAACAAGGTGACTAGTGGTCCAACAATACCAATGTATAATAATGATACTTCCTTGTTTTGGAAATCAGACCAAAATTTTATAAATCCAGTTCAGGATTTATTTAAGATGGTGTGAAATATCATTGTAGCTGGCATGTCTTAGTTTAGCATTCAGATTAATTCTGTCAAATGTAATCCTTATTTATTCATATTGTTTTGAATTAATCATAGATTATCATGTAGCTTTGAGATTTCAATGATGCAATTGATTACATTTAGAATGACATTTTAAGTGAGATGCAAGAGGCTGGATCTGGCTGGTTTTAACATAAAACAGGCAGAATATTTGTGCCAGATATGGCCAGTTTAAATGCTAAAAAATTAACACATTTTCTTTATAACGATTACATTTTTGCTGTTATATGATATGTATACATTTAAAATGTATCATACATCTTAAAGTATGAAAAAAATCTGTTGATAGTAAATATTTTGGTTAAAATCTAAACTGTTTCTGTATGTTCCAGGTTGACTTGTGTAGTTGGTGACTGAAGTGAATTTTAAAAATTAAATATTATTATTTCATCTTGAAATAGTGTACTTAGATTAGAGAAGGTTGTACAACTAGGAGAGCTGTGAAGCTGTATATTGATATATAGTAAAATGTTACAGGTTGTAATGAAGTTTTGAAAAACATAAATGAATATTTTAAATGTATTTCTAATTATAAACCCTGAAGAGGAAGCAAAAGGGAAGCATTTGGTTTGCATTTGGATTCTGCACTAATGTCTTCACTAGTGATGGATTATCACTAAGTTTTCTAATGAATCAGAAAACTACTGCTTTCAAAAAGTGTTTAGAGTGGAGTAAAAACCTACAGAATTGGTTTCTAGACCAGTGGAAGAATGTTATTTTCTCAGACAAGTCATCCTTTACCTTATTTCCAACCACTGGCTGAGTATACATGTGGAGACAGCCAAAAGAAGCATTTGACCCAGACTGCCTTCTTTCAACTGTTAAACATGGAGGAAATCTGGCTTTGTGCAGCTCCCAGCAAACAGTTTTTGTGGAAACTAGGTTCTCGAGGTGGTCATTAAGCTCTGCAGTAGTTTGGGAGCTGTACGTTTGGGATCATTTCTAACAATTCACGTAAGAATCCGACGGTCCCTACCTGAAAGTTTTGGTTTTCTTCTGGAGTTTTGTTTTGACAAGGAGGTTTTTCCCTCTTTCTCAAAGGCTATCATTACTTTCGAGATAGTACTTCTTGATACACCAAACATTTTGGCTGTTTTCGTTATGCTAGCACCTGCCATACGAGTACCAACAATTTGACCTCTTTGAAACTCCAATAGATCTGTCATTTTAATAAATTTTAATTACCTTTTTCTGATGATATCAGAAAAGAAACAGCAGTTTTAGCAAAACATTTTAAGCAACACTAATAATAAACCAAAAAACATAAAAATAAGCAAACTTTTGATGGTTTTATAGATATTTCAAAATTATGATGCTAGGTGTTTCCATTATTTTGTCCAACCCCTGTATATAAACTATAAAAAATACAAAAATGGGATAAGAACGTAAAACATCTAGACAGTGTTAGGTGATACAAAAAATGGACAACAAAACATCCAGACAGACAATACAAAGAAAACAAGGACAGGTCATGCGGAGTTTTCTATCCTCAGTTGAGTTCCAGATTATCTTTGCAATTTCAGCTG
>NC_043005.1:34351380-34398880 GCF_006345805.1 Octopus sinensis
TAAAGCTAGTAATAATGTATTGTGTAAACTGAAAACTAGATTGTTTCATATACATGAACCAAAATCTGTTGACAAAACAGTTGGGAAGACCCTAAGCTTTACCAATGATGAAAATATAATTAAAAGTTGTGATTTGTTTATTTTATTATATTCTTTTTGAAAGATTAGAAACCTTTATCTCTGTTTTGCATTGCTTTAAATACACAATGTATTCTGAATAAAGCTTGCATTATGAAAAACAAAATGATATAACTTACTTAGTTTTTACATCATTACAGGTAAGATAGGTTGTTTATTCAGTAGACCATCAGACATTGCTCTCCCAGTGCTAGTAAACCCATTCTCCTTTTCTCTATATAATTTTCAGCATTGGGTGCCTGCCTGGTTAGCATTAGAAAGGGCATCTGACTATAAAACAATGTCACACCATATTTGTTCAAGCATGGAGAAATGGAGATAAAATAAAGGCATGAATCTCTGAACTATCCACTTCATCCCTCCATCTTCTTCATTGTCATTCTTTGTTTCTTTTGTGTTGCATCGGAATGAAGTGTGTCATCTTTATCATGAACCTGTTGTAATGCATCCTCTGGATGCATCCAGTTTTATGAACTTAATCCTGATATGTAGTTTTGTTTTGTTTTTGGATCTATTTCATTGTTTTATGATTCTTCTGCACTATTCCACACATAATTTATTTGTGACCATATTGAGTTGTTTATAGCCTGTTTGTTTGGTTCCAACTAAAAATGATACAAACAGAGAAAGAAAAATAAATAATACAGCAAAATACTTCAGATTGGCAAGCCTTCAGGGGAGTAATTACTATTTTTAGAAGCATAATGCGACCAAGAGTTGTTTAGATGAAGTGAATATTGTATATTGTCCATAAACACTGAAGGAAATTTAAGAGTATGCCTGTTATTTAAAAAATGTGTGTTATTATTTAGCCTTGTGTTTTCATTGGTTGAGCAGACCTTATAGTCAAAGGTTTTCTAGTAGCGACCATCTAGTCTTTTCAGGCATAGTCTTTAGTTATCCACTATATTCTTCCTTTTCTTAATGACAGTAGATTATGGCTTAAGATATTTCTAGTAAGTCAAACAGAGGCTTTCTCATTGGCTGTTAGACTGTCTTTAATTTTACAAGTTAGTGAGATAAGAGTAATATAAGTAAAGTATCTGATATAGCATGAATGAATACAGTATAAACTTTAAAATTTAAAGCGCTTAAAAATTTTTTAAATTGGTGTTTAAGTGAATTTATCAAAAGTTTTTCTTTTTGGATATTGAATAATGAAATTTATAGACAACAATTGTACTAGCTATGTATTCTGAACTATTCTATAGTGATTTTTATTTATTTAGCCTACTGAGATTTGGACATGTAAATCTGAGCACATAAACATGTATAAGAACCAACATAAATAAAATTAAACTTGAATAAATGTTTTATTTTCACTTTACATCTAATACAGAAGGTAATTGAAAAGATGCAGTCAGGTTTTGATGTGATAAGAATCTTCCCCTTTCAGCTATTATCAGTTTCTTTTGGAAATAAACAAATATTATTATTGCAGACCTTATACTATTAAAGGTCAT
The DNA here is from genome assembly GCF_006345805.1 of Octopus sinensis. NCBI lineage: Eukaryota > Metazoa > Mollusca > Cephalopoda > Octopoda > Octopodidae > Octopus > Octopus sinensis. Next base: position 34,352,982 of record NC_043005.1, read on the forward strand.
TGTTTCAAGTTGCGGCTATTTTACTATTACCGAAACTATCCATATGGCCATTTAGATAAAAGAAACAAATCTGCTTTTTATCATGAGTGCTTATAAGCTCTTTCATGCTTGTTGCAGCAGTAAAGCATCATGACCAAACTTCTGTCATATGTCAATCATTGAATGGAAGCATGCCTTTATTAAGAGATAATACTATTTTTGTGTTTACAAGTATTTATCCAAATACCATTGTAATCATATACAATTGGAGTAGATTGTATGATGATATTTTTGCATAATTAATTAGCATTAACAGTCTCTTAAAACTTAAATCTTTGTCCCAAACACAATTAGAAGTATATTTAATGGAAGACGGCAATGGATTAACCATTAGTTTTAATAATGAGTGTTTAAGTGTTAGATTAACTGAACTCCTGCTGAGATAATTACATGTAAGTAGCTGAATATTCCACAGCCATATGGAATGTGTTCCTTTAATGTAAATGTCAGGGTCAGTCAGTATGACAAAACATGGTGAGGCTGGACCTTTGAATTAGAGATACAATCAATCTGAAAGAAAGAAAGAGGGAATTTAATCCCAGCAGTGGACTAGTAGTTTATTGACCTTAAAAAGATGAAAGGCAGTATTGAATTTGGCAAGATTTTAACTCAGAGTACAGAGAGCCGGAAAGAATGCTACAAGGTATTCTATTTGATTGTTATCATTCTGCTAATATGACACTTTTTCAATGAAAGTTATTTGTTTGATAAGAATACTTTTTAATTAATCAGTATTATATTTTTATTGACATCCCCCCAAAAAACAACATGAACTATCTCAATGGATCATTTCAGGTAAAAGCTCTTGGTAAGCACATAGATAAAAGCAATATTTAATCAAACACTTTTTCACGCCTGGTTGCGTCAGGTCCAATTCATTGAGGCAGATTTCCTACAGTCAGACACACTTCCTGTCACCAACCCTCACCTGTTTCCAAGAAAGGTAATATTTCCTCATGGTCAGACATGTTTTTCATGAAAGATTAGAAATGTACAACCTCACTAGCATGATGATGATAATCATTCAGAACCATTGCATGATGTCAAGATAAGGGTACACATAAAAACACACACATACATATGATGGGCTTCTTTCAGTTTCCATCTACCAGATCTATTCATAAAGCTTTGGTCAGCTTATGACTATAATAGAAGACATTTGCCTAAGGTGCCTCACTATGGGATTAAGCCCAAAGCCACATGGTTGGGAATCAAGCTTCTTTATTCCCAACACACAGATATACATTATCATGTCCAGTAAGTTCACCATCATCAATTCACTGCAGGGAAAGTTCACTGGTTTTTTTCAATAAAATAGTTTTTAACTATTAATGGTGAGATACAATGGATATATTTTCTTGGTAAACTTTCCTCATGGTGAATTCTCTTCATGGTGAATTGACAGTGGTGAACTTTTCCTGTGGTGAATTTATGGTGATGAACTTTCTTTGCAGTGAATTGATGGTGGTGAACTTACCTGTAACCATACATTATACACACATTCACTCATAAATTTATTTTATAGAAAACAATGTGTAAAGAATTAACCTGACATGACAATTAAAAACTGGAGAGTAAACCATAACTCATTTTTGAAATATTGAATTATGATTGTTATTATTGTTGTTACTTAACTGTACATTATTTCCGACTGAGTTTCTCTAACCATGGCCATCCTATCCAGTTTTTTCAGACAACCTATCTCAGATTACATTATCCAGTATGTCTTTCCTCCCACCTTTTTATGTATATTTTTAAATGATGTAGTAGGCTTTGAGGGAAATTTGGTTGCTATTTCTAGCTGGTCACCCAACCTCAAAGAGGCTCCCTCAATAGCTCATTAATGTATGATTATTTGATGTGGTTAAATTTTACATCAGTTGCCACAGTCATTTTAGACACTGATCAACTCATTGACCTGGAAGTCTATGGTGCTTTTAGTACTCAGGATCAATTATTTATGGTTTATTATTAAAATGCATTTGTAAAGTAAGCCTGTCCATTAAAAGAGTTTACTAGACAGAATGATCTAAAAGAAATTTTGAATATGTTTCTATTAACTCTGCATTGATAATTATAGCTTTAGGTACATGCCTGATAGCATCATGCTTCACTGTAGCTTATTATTATTTTACAAACTGTGTTTCTCCATTTGATTATTTATCAAATTAAAGCATCTTGGTACAATAATAAGATAATGTAAATTATGAAATACTTTGTCTCCTTATAGAAAAAAATGAAGTGGGAACGTTCCAGTGGATATGTGTATGAATAACATTGTATAATTAAGCTAAGAAGAAAACTAGGTGTCAAAAGGAATCAAATGTAGTTTGTCTAAGAAAAGACTGCACTGGTATGGACATGTGATGTGTCTGAAGTTTGACATAAGGAAGTTTTAAAGCACACAAAGTGAATTAAATCTGTGGAATAGTGAAAACTGTTCCCAAAGTAGTGAAAACCAAAATAGTGAAAACCATTCCCAAAGTAGTGAAAACCGTTCCCAAAGTAGTGAAAACCGTTCCCAAAGTAGTGAAAACTGTTCCCAAAGAAGTGAAAACTGTTCCCATAGTAGTGAAAACCGTTCCCAAAGTAGTGAAAACCGTTCCCAAAGTAGTGAAAACTGCTCCCAAATTAGTAAAAATTGTTCTTTCATCCCCAAGTTGCTTCTTTGTCTATCCATTATACCCCTCACTCTCTTTCTACTTTAAAAACCACTGACCATTTCTATGACTGTCCATTATTTTTTCCAACTCTCTCTCCCCACCAATATTCTCTATCTCTCTTATTACACCTGCCATCACTATCTCTTTAATATTACTGTTCCTCTTCCCTCCTTCTAGCACTGTCTTTTTCATTTCTCTCTCTAGTCACTCTGTCTCCTTGCCATACTCTTACTTCTTTTCCCCTTCCCACTCTGGTTTATCTTTCATAGTCACTCTCTGTCCTGCTACCCACTCTGTTGATCATGTTGTCCTGAATGGAGACCTCATGCAATTGCTGTGACCCCTTTTGCCTTGCAGGGTAAAAGGCAACCTAAAAAGTGCTAGTGCTGTAATGAAATGTTTCCATTACACTCTGTAAAGTAATTAGTGAATGAGATAAGACAAAATAGTGTTGAAAAGTCCCTTTCATCTTGTCTTTCTGTGGAAAATTGACTCCAGGACTTATTTTCTAAGTACTTATTTCATCAGTTCCTGTTGCTGAACTACTAAGGACATAAAGACACCAACATCAGTTGTCAAGCAGTGGTGGAGGACAAACACAGACACAAAGACACACACTCTGGTTGTGTGTGTGTGTATCAACATCATTATTACTCATTAAGATGGGTTTGAACCATGTCTGTCTCATGTTCTATATGTGTGCATGCACATACAAGGAGGTACCCAAAAGAAACCGAAATTTTGCAATATTATTTTACCCACTTAGTTTTACATGTTTACACTTTTACTGCCTTCAAAGTATTCTCAATTAGAAGCAATGCATCAGTCCAGATATATTTTCCACTGTTTAAAGTAGTCTTGGAACTCTTGCAAAGTGATGCCTTTTGATGCCTCTGTTGTTTTTTTCTTCACCTCTTCCACATCTGCAAAACATTTTCCTTTAAGGACTTTTTTCATTCAGGGGAACAAAAAAATGTCACCGGGAGCAAGATTGGGTGAATAGGGAGGGTGGTTAGGCAGGGCCATGTCATATTTGGTCAAAACCTGTCTCACACTTAATGCAGTGTGTGCAGGCACATTGTCATGGTGAAACCACCCTCTCCACTTTGTCACAAGTCAGAGTGTTTTCATCTCATCACTTCTCACAAATGCTTCAGAATTGTCAAGTAAAATGTCTGGTTAACAGTTTGACCAGGAAGAAAAAATTCTGTGTGGACAATTCACTTCACATCGATGAAACAAATCAGCATCATCTTGATATTGGACATCACTTGATGTGCTTTTGGGGGGCATGCTGATATTGAATGCTTCCATTGACTTGATTGCTACTTCGCTTCCAGGTCATAGCTATAGCATCAGCTTTTGTCACCAGTGATGATCTTCGAAAAATGGTCTGTATCAACTTCCAACTGTTCTTTCAGTTCACAACATGCCTTCAGCTGTAACTGCTTTTGATCTTCTGTGAGCAAGCGAGGCACAAATTTTGCTGCAACTCTTTTCATTCACAATTCCTCGCCCTAAATTCATTGGCAGGGGCTGCAGGACATGCCAGTCATATCAACAAGTTCGTCAATTGTTTTTGGCAACTCCAAGATCAGTTCATGAATTTTTATGTTTTCATCCATTTGAGAGGTTGATGGTCTTCCTGAATGAGGTGAGTCTTCAAGTGACAAGTGATCATTCCTAAAGCCTGAAAACCACTCATGAACTTGTGTTTTGCTCAAGCAGTGAATTTGTAAGATGTTTGAGGCATGATGACTATTTCTGCTGCTGTTTTCCCTGGCAGAAAGCAGTATTTCATGGAAGAATGCTGTTCCTTTGTTTCAGCCATTGCAAAAATCATTGAACAAGGGAGAAGCACTGCAATACAGAGATGCACCATGTGGCAGTACTACTTCACTTGCCAATACTGGTTAGCAGACTGATGCCTGAGGGTCACATCACGTGGCTTCTAGCTTCAGAAGCTTGAACTACAACAGACTTGTCCCATAGAGAATATTTCTGGTTACTTTTGGGTACCCCTTCGTGTGTGTGTGTGTGTGTGTGTGTGTGTGTGTGCATGAAGTTTGAGTATAAAAGGTATTCACTAACCAGCTCATTAACTGTAGTGTCAAATCCATTCTAGGTACATTTTGGCATCTCTGAACAGGCACTGCTTCAGTATAAAAGTCTAAATGTTTTATTGTGGCTAGGGGAAATATAATTTCAATGATCTTGAGAGAGTTAATGTCTTAGACAAACATTTTACATAGGAGTTTTGTCTCTCATTGGCTTAAAGTTTAGGAAAGTTGTTCTATAGGTTTACAAAAAAAAGACTTTATTTAGATACATATGTGGAAGCACTCCGTTGGTTACGGCGATGAGGGTTCCGGTTGATCCGATCAATGGAACAGCCTGCTCGTGAAATTAACGTGTAAGTGGCTGAGCACTCCACAGACATGTGTACCCTTAACGTAGTTCTCGGGGATATTCAGCGTGACACAGAGAGTGACAAGGCCGGCCCTTTGAAATACAGATACAACAGAAACAGGAAGTAAGAGTGAGAGAAAGTTGTGGTGAAAGAGTACAGCAGGGATTACCACCATCCCTGCCGGAGCCTCATGGAGCTTTAGGTGTTTTCGATCAATAAACACTCACAACACCTGGTCTGGGAATCGAAACCGCAATCCTACGACCGCGAGTCCGCTGCCCTAATCACTGGGCCATTGCGCCTCCACTTAGATACATATATTATATTTGGATACATATATCACCATCATCATTGTCATTATCATCATCATCCTTCTTCACATCAACATTTTAACATTTGTGTTTCTATGTTGACATTAGATATTCATTGGATGATATTTAACTCACTTTCTTCGACCTTTGGAGATTTTCTAACTCAGTGCTTGTGTTTTTCTACTCTGTAGCAGTATACTCTTCATACGAACTTCTATAATCTACCTTTTGCACAAGCGAAACCCTTGTTGCTACACTAAAGAGATCCTTTATTTCATAATCTCATTACTCAAGAAATGCTAGCCTTAAGAACTATAAGAATCAATGCTGATTCTTGCCTGTAACTCCTGTTCTTCACTGAACTCACATCTTGTCCCAAATTTGTTTACTTACACTCTCAACAACTATTCACATACATCTATTTCCTGCAGTGTCAGTGGGAGGTCTTGTCAAAATTTCTGCAATGGCAAATATAGACTAGTTTGTTCTGCACTAAAAACTTCTATTACATCTTATCTGAACAAACTCTGTTTTGTATTAACATTATCAAAGACAGTTCCTATATAATATTGTATACCGGTTTTTATATTACATAATAAATGAGAACACTTCTTGGGAGGCTTAGTGTTCAATCTAGCAAATGTATTTAGACTTTCAGCAAGAATTATGAATTAAAAACCTTGGAGCAGTGTTAAGAAGTACTGAAGATTATATGTTAGTATGGTCATGCAGAATATTATATTGTGTGTGTATGCATGTGTCTGTGTGTATTAGGAATCAGTTAATGATTTACTTTGTAACAAATATATATGTGCTTGTACACATAGAGAACATGAGACAGACATGGTTCAAACCCATCCTGGAAGGCAGTAACTTTTAATTAGTAATAATGATGTTGACACTCACGCACACACATACGTGCAGAGAGAGAGAGGAGAGAGAGAGAGAGAGCCAGACAGACAGAGTGTGTGTGGTCAGTGTGCAGTGGCTAGGCCAGTTTTAATTGCTGGAAGCAAGTCAGGTGATTGAACATGTAGCAGGCCAGGAATATTGTTGTTACTAGCTAAAGTACTTTGGTGTAAAGCTAAACCCTCAGTCCAAATGTAAAGCCATCAAGAGCCAGCTGCTCTGCACCACTTATTCCATAACACTTGTCAAATTGATAGACCATGTCAGGTGTATGGAAGCTTTGCAGGAGTGATTTTCTCCTATGATAACAATTAGATAATATCTCTGATTTCCAGCTAAGTGTTAATTAATATTGCTGTTTCAAGATCTGCAGTTTTTCAGTAAGGTTTAGTCTATAGTTTTGGGATCTGTAGCTTCGCCAATGATGTTCTATGACATGGAGATATGCTTTTTAATCTGTGGCCCCTGAGTTTCCAAACAAATTTAGACAAGAAAATAGTGTTTATCTTGTTGCTAACTTGAATGGGTTTAGAGGTTGGTAATATTGGCTTTTGACTGCATTCACAATGGGTCCTGTATGATTTCTTTCAGTGCCATTCTGGAGTGTTATAGATACTCTCTCTCTCTTTCTGTTTCTCTATCATTCACACACACACTCAAAGCATTGGCATTTGGTATCCTAAAACCAAAGTGCCATGTAAAAAGCATTGGTATTTGTGCCACGTAAAAAAGGGCTGATGATAGTGCCATGTAAAAGAACAGGTGATGGTACCATGTAAAAAGCATCCAGTACACTCAATAAAGTGGTTGGTACTAGGAAGGGCATCTAACTGTAGAAACCAAGCCAAAACAGGCTATAGAACCTGGTGTGACCCCTGGCTTTGCCAGCACCTGTCAAGCTATCCAACCCATGTCAGCATGGAAAACAGATGTTAAATGATAATGATAATGATACATCACCACTTTAGTGAAGTTAGATCCTCTAACTGGTCAGCTTGATGTCTGCAACTACAAGCTAGCTGTTGAGGCTCGAATCTGCCTAGGTGTGTGTTACAGGTTGTATTGTGTATAGCTGGGGTATATTGTCTTATATGTGATAGTAAGTTTTATACATGAAAAAGTATCTTAAAGTAGAAGCTATTTTTAAAATATTCATCAGCTGAACACTTTAAAAATGAACAAGAGTAAATATATACTATATTGAAATAGTTTTAAGAATATCCAGTTTTAATTTACTATACAAAGTATGCAAAATGCTAGATTGGTGCTATTGAAAATATATTTTTTTAGAGTTTACCATTCCAGTATTATATTATATTAGAGCTATTTACAGTTTGTGTTATTTTATTTCATTTACTAAATTTATTTAGGATAAAATAAAAAGAATCTCAATAAATTATATTATGCTAACTTAAAATTATATTGCAATAATTTCCTTTGTAACAAATAAAGGTATGTTAATGGTATTATTTAATTTATGGCTTAAAATAACAAAGGATAAAGAAAGTTTTAAATAGTGTATGAAGTATATTGTTGCTCTCACCAATCATCAATAATGTAGTTCTTGATTGTTTGGCCTACAAAAGACAGTAGCGCTATGCTGATTGGTGAGCTGTGCAGTCACCAAAAGCATTGCTTACTGGCTATGCCATCTTTAGCTTAGGGATTTATAGCCAGATAAAATAATGTTGATTGCTGAACTGTCAGTCAAGTAGGTTGAAAGCTTTATTTAGGAACTAATTCTGCTTGTATTCCAAACATTTTTATTTGTAGCCATATGTGGCACTGTAAGCTGTGATGCAGGACATGGCAGTGCAACTTGTATTCATCAGATCACTGCCAATTAACTACATCATTGGTTGCTTTCAACATCTATATTTTCTAATTATGCTGAATGGAAACAAACTGAAATGTGTACCTGGATTAATATTTTCCCATACATACCTGTATGTATTTTTTCTTCCTTATATCTGTCAGATATTGTTTGGTAAATGGCCATAGTTTGCCTCAATTCTTTAGGAATTAGATGCAACATAGCTCGACAGGTAGGTTATTTTCATTACAAATTAAAAACATTACAAATGAAAAATATCTCTCATTATACTAAACTTCTTTCTAATTATATTTTCTCAATCATTAATAAGATCTGCTCTTTTCATTTGTCAATTAAAAATAAAATTCGAAACACTTATGTAAAATTTGTTATTTTTGTAACAATATTTCAATATTCACTCATCATATGAAAGCCATCTGTTTTTGTATTTTTTAATCAGCCAGACAGGTTAGAATATACATACATGCATAAATATGTATATATATATATATATATATATGATTGTCCAAGGGCATTTTTACAGCTATATCTGATAACGGTTATTTTCAATACTTTTCTCGCTGGATTATGTGTTTGTTTCTCTTTTGGTCATCAGCAATTTTATTTTTGATCTTTTATATAAATGAAGATATTTCCTCCGTCTGGCTGTTTTTCTCTCTACAAAACGGAAAGTTACATTATAGAACAGTTATTTTTACGAGTTGTATTTATTTATTTATTCATCACCCGATGAGATACATCTGAACCAGTTATTGAGTGTCCCACACAAAAAGAATTGATGCTAGATGTGTTGAAACAATTGTCGTGATTAATAATAAATTCTCATATATTCCATCTTCTGTCTTTCATTTGTTATGTATATATGTATATGTATATATATATATATGTATTTATATGTATGTATTTATATTTATATTTATATGTATGTATTTATATTTATATGTATGTATTTATGTGTATATGTAGGTATATATATGTATTTATATGTATATGCATGTATATTTATATGTATATGCATGTATATATGTATATATATGTATATATATATATATATGTATGTATGTATGTATGTATATATGTATATGTATGTATGTATATATGTATATATGTATATGTAAAGGTCTTAGTTGCCAATTTTGTACAAGACATTGTAGATCTTTAGCTGGGCTAAAAAGTCACATTCGATCACAGCACCAGTGACAGTTAAGCTTTGTGCAATGGCCATACTCGATAACGAGGGGGCAGCCATAAAAAAAAAATATATATATGTATGTATATATATATATTTATATATATATATATATATATATATATATATATATATATATGGGACTGGCCAGACTGGAGCAATCTCAAGAATAATATATATGTATATATATGTATGTATATATATATATGCATATATATGTATGTATATATATATGCATATATGTATATATATATATGCATATATGTATATATATATATGTATATATATGTATGTATGTATACATATCTATATATATATGTTTATATATATATATGTGTATATGTATGTATATATATGTATGTATGTATATATATATATATATTTGTATATGTATGTATATATATATATATTTGTATATGTATGTATATATATATATATATATTTGTATATGTATGTATATATATTTTTGTATGTATATATATGTATATGTATATGTATATATATGTACATATATCTATCTATCTATCTATCTATCTATATATATATATATATATGTCTATTGTTCTGGCTGTTGCCCATGCAACATCGATATTCTTTCCTGAGTTTGTGAAATTTTTGTAAGGCTTCACTTCCATGCGCGCCAGCTTAATTCAATTCATACTTGGTTGAAAGACACCTGTTGTTATGTCCTGTTAGTATTTTTATTGTATTTATATTTGTGTGATATTGTCTGTTTTTTTCTGTCCTTGTTTTTGTATATATTCGCTGCTTTCTTCCAAGGAATCTAATGCTCTTGGCTTAGTTTTTCCTTGGGGCTGGCAAGACTGGAGCAATCTCAAGAATAATCAGCTGAAATTGCGAGGATAATCTGGTGCTTGACTGAGGAGTGACCCGTCCTTGTTTTCTTTGTATCGTCTATCTGGATGTTTTGTTGTCATTTTTTGCATCACCTAGCTGTCCGGATGTTTTGCGTTATATACATATATGTTTATACGTATATATATTTATATATATATATTTACATATATATGTATATATATGTATATATATGTATATGTATATATATGTATGTGTATATGTAATATGTGCATGTATGTCTATATGTATATATGTGTATATATGTATATATATGAATGCATATATATATGTATGTATATACATATATATATATATATATATATATATATTATATATATATATATAGCTCCAAAGCATGTGAACAAAGTAATTATTACATCAAACCTATAAAGTGCTTTTATTGTAGATGAAACTCTAGTCCACTGCATTATAAAAATTTATTATACAGAAAATGTTATATATACATTTAATGACTAATTTCTATTCCCTCTCAATTGATGTATTGAACTGAATTACTGTTAAAAAAAAAACTTTGATGGGGATACATTACATTTTATATTTGATCTGTTATTTTTATGATATTGACTGTTATAAAATGACATTTTACACCTAATAACCTAACAAGTTTTCTTTTTAAAAATAAAGCTAATAATAGTTATTGTTAGCTGCTATGTAAATGTAATGAAAGTGTTTTTAAATGTAGCATGGCAAAATAAAATTGTTAATAGAAATATCATGAATTTTATTTCTCCTAAATGTTTATGAATCTTTGAGATCCGAAAGTAAATGTCTAAATTTCCATTTTTATCACCATCAACATTTTATACTGGCATTCATTTACTTCTTGGAACTTATATTGTCTTAAGTTCATTTCTATTACAGAAATCTTTATAGATTTTATGAAGTTATTTTACATCAAGCATTGTTTTATTATTTTACTATACCATTTGTACAGTGTTTTCTTACCTAGTTTCTATTATTAGCAAATGTCTTATCATATCCATTTCTATACATTTGAATTAAATTTGAAACACTAATTAAAAATGATTTCATCTTAAAATTAGTGAAAAATCTTTTTTCCAATTTTTGTGGGGTGGAGTGCATGGAGTAGGAGTGGATTCGTCAAAGTATAATCAATCCCTATGTTGTTCTTGGGATGTTGTTCTTGTTACTGTATTTTAATTGCATATTTTTTGGGCTATATAATCTCCTTTTATTTTATCTTTCAATACTTCTTTGAGGGTCTGCAAAGACTGGGAGCAGAACCACTTCTTCCAGGCTAACTCTTTAAAAATAAATAAATAAAAACCAGAAATGACTGTTCACTGTCTTGCTGCCTCTGAAGTTATAATTCTCATCTAAAGATCTTAGAAATTACATTATTAATTTCCCCTGTGTCTATAATTCAGGGATCCCTTTGATAAAATCTTGTCACGGAAGCTATTGTTGCTATAATACAATATTGTTGTTTGTAAATCAACTTATTTCATATGTTTAATTCTCCTATATTGTAGATATAAACAAAAAATGTATACACTCTGTGAATGTCTGTTATGTTATTTGTATTGCATAAAATTTATATTCTATCTCTCACAGGTAACAAATTAGCAGAGTTGTTAGAGCAGGGTTGTTAGAACTTTGTGGAATTTGTTCTAACTCACTGTGGTCTGAGTTCAAATCCCACCAAGGTCAACGTTGCCTCTTATTAATAAAAAAAAAATGAAACCAGGATGAGATAGACTGGTGGATCTGTGAAAATGGTTGACCAGATGACTTGTGGTTTTTGTTCCACGAGACATGTATGTGTTCTTGCAGTATTGGACTATGTGGATAGTAGGTTTACTCCATTAGTCAGTTTAACACACCACTACCTGCTACCCTTCATACCTTTAGTAGACATCTGTTTCTTTCAAGCATTTGAGTCAAGTCTCTTCCCAGCAGTCTTGGAGGCTCTGTTATAGGTCAAGGGTTCCACCATCCTCCCTCACTATAAAATAAACTCCCAACCATTATTTAGTGCTTTAACCATTTTTGTGTATTTATTTTCTTCTAATTGATTTTTCAAGAATCTTAATTTTTGTTTTTTTTTAATTTCATATTAAAATTTGCTATAACTTTAGATTTTAGGGCCAAGAAAAGAAACTTTGAAACAGCATACAGTCCTTACATAAGTTGAAAATTTCTTACAAAATATTTTAATTTCTCTTTTGATGAGAAATTTAATATTCTTTGGGAGTTAGTTTCCTTTTCATAGATGAAATAACTATTGCTTGAAAATGAAAATGTAAGAGTTATTTTTAATTAATTCTTATATTTTAACAGTTTAAATATATTTCTCAGATGAACTGTTATTAAAATAACAAGTCAATAAAGTCAGGAGTGATAATATATATTTAGAATGAAGACATGGGTTCTGTGGTAGTGCAATGACTTAGGAAAAATCAAAGTGTTTGTTTGAAAAATCTGCTTAGAAGGATAGTATAACTGTTAAATAATTTATAAAGCATATAAAATTGACATGATCTTGTTTCTTCTGGCCAGAAGTAGAGGTGAAATACAACTCATTGCATTATTATTTTAATACTAACACAAAAGATTAAATTAATCATCTGATCATTTGTTACTGATCTAAAAGTAATGTAAATTATTTAAGCTGTTATGTTGTGCATGTGTGTTTGAGAGAGAGAGAGAGAGAGAGAGAGAGAGAGAGAGAGCAACACAGTGAGCTACTTGTATTTTATTTTTATTGACTTATCAAATCACTTGACATGATCACTCTGTAGTAGAAGATGATGGCTTAGCTTGTTGGTTCAAACAATCTTTCATTGTTTTATGAGTGAAATAATGACTTAGGTTTTCATCATCATCATTGTTATTCAGTTGAGCTTATTCAAATTTTCCCAACTCAATCATGCCACTTAATATCATGTTCCTGTAGAACATTGGGGAGATCAGCATAGCAAGAGCTCGTGTCCAAACAGAACTGGTCAATGAATGGTTTTGTTGGATACCCAACCAATGCTTATATGTCTACAAGAATAATAAATTCCTACTGAGTTCTTCAGCAATGTCATGCAAAATGTCTTTACTTTCTACAATGATATTAGTGATTTCAAGAAGACTGTCATACACAGTCTTTGCTTGGTCAGATGATTTTTCCTGGAAATATTCAGAATAATCAATACCATGCAAATCCAGGTAAGACAAATCATGAAGCAATTTTTTGCATCCTTTTCTGTGGATGTGATATTACTGCCTAAGATAACTGTCTACCAGATTTAACTTATGTGAACCCAACCTGTAATGCAGGAACACATGTCAGGTTGAGGCCAAACATTTGGTGTCTCACATAAGAAAAGGTACATTGCTGGTTGTTATTAGCTGCTTTGTACACTCATGTTTATCATTGAGACATTCAGTTTGTGGTGAATCAATGTATTAGTCTCCATTATAGATGATTCAATTTTATTTGTGGTTCTCATTCATAAGCATTGATGCTACAAAGTTTCAAATTTCCTTCAACTGTTTCCTTTGCCTTTTTCATCTGTACTTTCTTTCGTGTAGATGTGAGTAAAACAACTATTTGAGCAACTGATAGTTCAGTATAACTTGACCAGCTCATCAAAGTTGATGTTGTGTAATCATGATTATATTGTTTGAGATATTGTGTGTTATGCCATTGAATCTGGTATGATTTTTCTTGGCTACCTCTGGTGTTATATTTCCAGCTTGCAGATGTATTGCTTATAATTTGTTTCAGAGCTAATTAAGACATTGGGTACAATTGCCTTAGACACCCTAAGTGTGCTTGTTTGTTTCAGATCAATGATTTTCATATACTCCTCTTCTCAGACAACCAAAGAATGCACAGGCACATTTTATCCAGTGGCATGAGTAAAACTGTTAACAGAGGTTCATAATTTACAGAATTAACTGACTTAGTGAAAGAAAGCACTTCTCAAATGATCATGCTAATATGAAGGTTGATAGTGGAATGATTCAGCTGAGCAGTATCCTTGTTAGAATTTTTCCAGCAGTTGGAAAAAGTGAAACTCTTCTGTAGTTATAATCTCATTTGTCTTTGTCTTCCTCCTTGAAGATGGTAATAATCGTCATATCTCTGAAATCAAAAGGTATCTCTTCTTGCATTTAGATTAGCAGAAACAGTGCATGTTTTTTTTTTTTTAGTGTTTCATACTCAAGTTTATATATTTCACCCAGAACCCTGTCAGACATGGGCTTCCTGTTTTTTTAATCTCTTTTTATTTCTATGGAATATGGATGGTGTTGATTTTTTGCTGTGATGTTATGGGTGCAGAAAAGCTGTTTATCATCAGTCTTTATAGCAGACCAGAGACATTTTCCTGACTGAACAGTCACAATTAACCAAGTTGAAAATTATTTCCGTCAATTGCTGAGAGATGCTTTTACCTTTATAAGTTTTTTAAGTCTTTAAATGTGTGGATTGTCGGCCCTACTGATATGCAAGTATCATAGAGTGTTTTAATAATACTGAAGAAATCTCCCAGAAACTTTCTGGATTTTGAGATCTCTGACCTGCCACGAGTTGAGCTTCATTGCATAAGTTTGTTTCTGGACTGAAATCTTAGCTGGTAGGTTTTCCTTTTGCAGTATTCTTATAATTTTGGTAGGTATAAAAATCACTCTCTTTTTCTCCTTGATCAGTTATTTGATTTGGATATTATTTTCATGAAAACATTTTTTCTATTTTTGCTGTGAAGTCTATGGAGATACTTATCTTCAGGGTGCCTCATGTACTTTCAACATTATTACAATGTTCCAAGCTGATAGACAACAGTTTATCATGTAGGTGCTTCTGAAATTGCACTACTTTTGCTGTGTGAGAAAGATTTAAGTCTTGATTTTCTGATGGCATAATTTCTGCTACTTATGTCACTCTGGAGTGAGTTAAATTGCCATGTTAGATTGTATTAGGTGGTGATCTGTCCAGAATTGTCAATGCCTGTCATGACAAATGTTAGATGCACATCCTTGTAATCATAGGTCCATGCAATGACATAGTTAATCATATGCTAAGTACTTTGATCTTGGATACTGTTAGAAACACTTGTGTATATTTGTTGAAAAAAGTGTGTAATAACTAAGTTGTACTCCTCACATCTACTTAGAAGCAGTATATTTGATAGCTTTCCTGCGGCTTCCTTTCCACTTATGTCATTCTAGAGGTTTAAATCTTTGTTGCTGAAGTCATTCACTATGATAATTTAGATTGTATCATGATATTCTGTACAGAATACTCTGTGTTAGTATAAAATTCTTCTTTATCTTCTGTGTTTATCTTCTGTGAAGCACATTTCTACTGGTGACTGTTGCATTTGTGTTAGAGCCACCAAGCTTTAGGCAGAGAATCAGCAGTCTTTCACTGATGCCAATAGGTTGTTCATATAACCTTCCAGTCAGATCATTGTGGATTGCACAGTCTGTTCCACATGAAGTGAACAGCTATTTGAAGAGAGAACTTAAGAAGGAACAAACAGCTGTCAACCAAGAACTGATGCCATGGCCATTTCAAAGACTTGGTTAATTATAATTAAGCAACCAAAGAAAGATCTTTGGACAACATTGCATAATGACCAATGACCAATGATGTACTACCTGGCATTGTAGAAATCTCCACCCCAAAATACAATCCATTCCATAAAAGAATAAGGCACTCAAGTCTGTCTGGATTTTGGCTGAAATATATAAACTTATGCATCATCAGCTAACCTTGTCTTAGTAAGGAGCATAGTGTCAATGTTGAAGCATGCCAATTCTCTTGAAATAAGTATTACCCATCATTCTGGTTGAAAGCTGTTTGGCTTCTCAATAAAGATTTAAATGTTCTTAGATCCAACTCATATTATCTATCATTTCTTTTATCTACATAAAGATGACTCTTCTGGATGTAGAAGTCCTTTTGGACAACTAGGACAGGCTGTGCTTCAGAAATTTTTTGTAACCTCTTCCCAGTGCAAGATTAGTGGGGCAGATCACAGGAAGAAATGTTAAGACAGTTTCAGCTGCCAAATGATAATTCTATCTTTATTTAAATGTCTGATAAACATCATTTGATTGCTACTTCCCTATTTTTTATGTTTAGGGTCTTCCACATGGTGTAATCTGTGAGCTAGTGGTTGTCATTAACAAATGACAGCTCACAGGTACACTATAGCTTCTCACTATGTTTTCTATTATATAATAGCTTCTACAGTTCTGTATACCACTACCATTGTCACCCAACTCACCTCTCTTCTTTTTGCCATCCCTCACTGTTTCAACTAGAATCCTTTGATCAATTATCTGTTTGACTGGGGCAACCCTGGGTCTAAACAACTACTTTACAATGAGTTCTGTCTGGAAAGCAAAAAGGAAACTACTTTAAGACTTGCAATAAAATAGTTCTTAAAAGTCTGAACATTGATATTTTTTATAGAAGTGGGAGACAGTCGTTGAAAACCATACTCTTTATTATTTTTGACTGAAGCCAAAGCTGCTTAACAAATAGAGTTGTATGAAAATGTAACTGCAGCAAGCTGCTTTTAAGGAGGATCACCAATACCGCCATACTTGACTTGGGAAGAAGTAGTTTCATTGCAATCATTGTCTAGACATGTTTTTGTTATTTACATCAGAATTATTGAGAGAGAGATTGAGAGAGAGAGAGAGAGAAAGAAAGAGAGAGAGAGAGAGAGAGAGAGAGAGAGAGAGAGAGAGAGAGAGAGAGAGAGAGACACACACAATCACACAGTTATTCAATTTCAAATTTTTATTTATTTATTTTTCTTGTAACGTATAATTTTCAGACCTGAAACATTTCCACAGTTGAGTAAGTAGATAAAAAATGTACAAAAACAAAATAAGAAATAATAGCCCTTTTTTATGATTATAGCTACATGTTGTATCAACAGGGCTGAAAAGAAATGAGGTTAAATTTCATAAACTAAAAATGTACTGTAAATATAAACCCGCCATCTGATTTAAAAAATTTTTCAAATATTTAGTTGTAATTTATAGATTATTATATATATGTGAGCATGTGTGTGTGTGTATGATTAACATCCACTTTCCAAGTTAGTATGGCTTTAACTTATATGTGGCAGGATGTTATGGTTGAATACTCTTCCTTTACATGTTTTTCAAGTAAGGGATTTTTTCCTTTATTCCATAAGCATTGAGTGGCCAGTCATAATGTCAAGAAGGAATGTAGATATCACAGTTTCACTCAGTCAGTGACTAATAAACCATGGAATATTAACATTCATGTATGTGCTTGCACACACACACACAACACAACACATGCCATATGACTTATTTCTTATGATTTCCCATTGACTTGGGGCATTCTTGTAGTTTCCATTAGTTGCTTTGGGGTAATAGTAGATGTCATTTGATCAAAGTGCTACACAGTGCAACAGAGCCTAAAACAATGTTGTCATGAAGTGAATTTGTTAAACCCCCCCCACACACACACACATACTGAGAGAGAGGGGGAGATTGCTAAAAATATCATCTTTATTGTCTTTAGTTTCAGTGACTTTGATTTTATGCTATTTCATTGCATGAAATCACTAAATAATGTATTTTAATGTAAAATATTTATGTAGAATATTGGTTGCCATTTACGGAAAGTAAGAAAACTGCAAAAGAATGAAACAGTAGATTTTAGAAACTTCTTACTAATTAAATCATTATTACTATTCTGTGCTGTTTCTATTTTTAAATTTGAACCATTGCAAGTGACTTTATGACCCAATCAACTAGTTTTTCATTAAATTAAAAAAGGCATGTTATTATATTTTGCATGTAAAGCTGGTACTCCATGTAAAATTGGTGGAAATAAGATATTTTTTATAAGAATACGTGACAGGATTTAATGAAAGAGGTATCAAGAGTTGATTATTGATAATAATTGATAGAGAAGATGAAAAAAGACTGAGAAATGTTCAGTTATATGTGGTTTAAAAGATTTCAGTATTTCTTTAAAACTGAGAACAAATAGTAACCTGTCTAAAATCATGAGGTAGTGAGTTTAATTCTTGGAGCAGGCTGTGTGTTGTGTTCTTGAGCAAGACACTTTATTTTATGTTGCTCCAGTTCACTCAGCTGTAGAAATGAGTTGTGACATCACTAGTGCCAAGCTGTATTGGCCTTTGCCTTTCCATTAGATAACATCAGTAGCATGGAAAGAGGAGACTGGTATGCATGAGCGACTGCTGGTCTTCCATAAACAACCTTACCCAGACGTGTACCTTTGTAGTAGCTTTTTAGGTGCAGTCCCATGGTCATTCATGACTGAAAGATGTCTACCCTTTATCCATGCCACCATAGAGAAATAGGCATAAAAACCATTCGTGTATTGATCTTATTTAAGAGCAATTGATTTGGGTATTGAAAAATACCAAACTCTTTGTCAGTTGGATCTCCTACTTGTGTGCTACTCTCTTTTCTGGATAAGTTAAGAGATATAAACTTACAACTGTTTACCTATTTTTTTGTCATGACATATCAAACTTTTGATATTAATAAATATTTAGTGTCTCTGCAACATCTTTGTTAAATATTTCCCCAACCCTAATATTGTTGTTATCCTCAAATATCATTTATTTGCACAAGCCAATCAAAATTGTACATTGTAAGTTTACGGAGAAATGTGTAGATTAAACATATATTGTATTGTTTTATAAGTACTCACTGAAATGTGTCATTTTATTCCACATCTTCACCAATTTCTCTGACTCCACCTGAGCTAGCCACATTACTCCTATTCTGCCAGACACCTTTTTCTGTCTCTCAGTACAACTCCCCCATTAATTGAGGCATCATGTCTTGCAAGTTACTTGGTGATGTCACTGCTATTGGTACAACATAAAAAGCACCCAGTATACTTTTTTAAGATGTTGGCATTAGGAAGGGCATTTAGCCATAGAAATCATGCTAAAGCAAACAGCAGCGCTTGGTGCTGTCTTTTGACTTGCCAGTTCTGTCAAACTGTCCAACCCATGTCAGCATGGAATGCAAACATTAAATGATGATGATATGAAGTTGCTTGTCTTTCATTAATTGTTCAGTGTTTCCTGCTGTAGTTGAACAATTCAATAAATTCTTGTTTGGTTGAATGTCAACCCAGCAGAATCTTGGAAAATAAATTGTATAGAGTAGTTAGAATTTAACATTCTGCCCTAAGTAATGTATGAATAGTGATATTTTATACAGTTGAGTAACAAAATATAAACTCCTCAAGTCAGTGTTGTTAAGGTGTTGTTCTTAGTCAACACCACTGAAGAGCAGTGACATAGATGTTAAGCCTCTAGTTCAGTAGATCACAACCATTTTTTATCTATGGACTCCTTTGATTCCTATTTTATTCTGGTGTATCTCCATAGCCATTTAATGTTTAAAAACTAGTTTTACAGATACTTCTTTCAAAATTCCTATTTTGCTGTCCACTCATTAACTTGTGTAGGTTGAACTATGTAAAATGTTTGAGAAAGAAATTTAGCTATTTATTGCAATAAATACATCTAAATCAAAATGTTTTCATGGTCTCTTAATATACTACTGTGGGTCCCCAATTTTGCCTGTGAGGACCCCCAAAAGTCTTATATGGACCCCTAGGGTCATATGGACTGTGGTTAAGAACCACTGCTTTAGTTGGCTTTACTGGTACTAACCAGCTCATCTTTTGTGTACATACTAACTTTAGATTTGGGATTTTAAATGGATGAAAAATAACTGAGTTTGAGGTGGAAGATTAGGTTACTAAATCAAATTACATAGAATTCCTCCTTGCTTGTTTGTGATTATGTAGATTATATTGGTGGTGACTTTACAGTTTTTTTGAGGTTTTGTGTTTGTTGTGTGTTTGATTTTATTATTTTGCATAATGAAATTTTTGTTAGTCATTTTAAAATTGTTTTCCAATATCTTATATTTGATTTATTTCGATGTCTTTAATAGCAGCCCAAAGATTATGATGTAACCTTTAATAGTAACCACCAGGTCATGATGTATCTTTTAGTGGCAACCATATCAGATCTACACTTATTTAAATAAAAGTAACTTATCTTATCTATCAACTTCATTTGCAAATAAGGTGTTTACCTTTATTTCTTAATAAAATTCCATTTTTTTAGAATTTGACAAAATATGGGAAGTTTGCTTAGAAAATTTTTCTTTAATCCAAATTAGACTAATACCTTTATTTTTATCACTTTAATTGCAATTTTATTTTAGCATTTAATTCATTGAATAATATAAAGAAAATTGTTTAGTATTAAACCACATTTTGTGACAATGGAATAAAAATATAGAAAATTGAAAGTAATTACTGATTGTTTTACTTCAGTTAAAAATACTAAAACTCATTGAATTCTCACTATTTCTCTCTCTCTTTCTCTCTCTCTCTACATCCTGTAACTAATCAATAAAATTGTAATCAGTAATTTTGAACAGCAAATATGAAATTGTAAACATCAAGGAGAAAAACAAAACAAAACAGCCATCTACAAAATTGCTGCTTTTTTCATTTCATAAATGTAATATACACATTGTCTTATAGCTTTCCAAAAAGTTTTTATCATTATATTAGCAAATAATACAATATTTGTAAAACATTTCAAGATATCCGAGTATCAGTTTCTATTACCATTAATAATTAATACATGGATGTTTTAGCTTGAATAAATTTGATAGATCTGTTTGGAAATATTTGATTTTTTTTATCAACATATACTCACAGCTGCTCTATTGTTAAAATATGTACTAATCTAGATAACAGTGACAGGTCAATTAAATTCAAAATATTATTCAGTGAAAATTATGCCATTTATGAAACTTTTCGATGTACCAGTGAATGTTTTATAATACTATAGAAATGTAGATAAAAAATATGGCTGCTTATGTTAAAGAAATATTTTGTATATTATTTTGAAAATAACTCTTCTTTTTTGTTTTATTAATTAAAATTAAATATATTATTTGTCAATTAGCATTAAATTATAAACAAATAAACTGGTCTTTTTTATAAAATAAAGCAATATCATATATTAATTTTATAAATGTTTATCTTAATATTTAAAAATTAATCTTAATCATTTAGTCTCACTGAATATAAATAAGGTTTTAAGAATTTTTTCTAAAAAAATAATCACAAATAGAATAGCAATACCTTTGTGAGATTAGTACAGTTGATGGTTGTTACTAAACTTCTGGAGGTTAATGTCCGAGAGAAACTCATGTCCAGAGAAAGAATTTCAGAGATTTGCCAGTCTGGGAAGGAATAATTATAAAATTGTTCAGTAGATGGTTTGAGCAATGAGACAGTATAGAGGTGGGAGTCTTGGGTGAGACTTAATGGAGTTATTTGTACACTATACTACTTTAGAGGAATTAATAAAAAAAAAGAAAAACTAGATTTTAATTGAAGATTATTTCCTATTGTAATGATTATTTATGTGTTTTTCTTAAATCAGAAAAGAACCACTGATAAATTACCAGTTAACTCAATATTGATATGTATGTTTACTTTCTCTTCTCACTATAAATTTAATAGTTGTTTCTTATAAGGTGTTTGTATATTTAAAAACTAACTATAAACTTAAAGAGGGCACAGTGCGAAAGAAAAAATGCAGGTCAAATGTCTTGATAAAAAGTCTTTTATAAAATCTAGAATTTTGCTTCAGTTTCCAGTTAGGACTGCTTAATTTTGGCTTGGTAAGCTTGGAGGAGAGTATCAAAACTGTAACTTCACAAAGATTTCATACCTCTTCAAAATGAATTATTTATTTACATTGTTGTTGTTTGTTCCTTCTTGAGCCATGCCTGGCTCATAAGGGTCAGTTTCTCGGTTTCATTGGTGTATAGGTTCCCCAACTGGACAGGATACTGATCTATCACAGGTGAGCTGGTAGATGCAGGAGGAAAGATTCTATGGCTGGATGCCCTTCCTAACACCAAGCACTCTGAGAGTGTAATGGGTGCTCTTACGTGTTGCCAGCATGGGTGCCAGCTGTGTGACACTAGTATCTGCCATGGCTACAATTTCACGTGGCTTGATGGATCTTCCTTCTCAAGTACAGCATATTGCCAAAGGTCTCAGTCATTTGTCATTGCCTCTGTTTTTAATTTCTTTAGGTCATCAGTCCAAATTAAAAATTAATTTTTGTAGGATTTAATCAGTGTATTACCATTCATAAATCATTGACAACGACATAAAAATGCCAAATTGCAGAAATGCGATGGGTTGATATACTAAAAATCACTATCATTGTGGTCTCTTAAGGTGGTGATTTGACAGAGTCATTAGCACACCAGACAAAATGCTTAGTGGAATTTTATCCATCCTTACATTCTGAGTTCAAATTCTATTGAGGTCAGCTTTGCCTTTCATTTTTTCAATTTTGATAAAATAAGTACCATTTGAGCACTGGGGTTGATGTAGTCAACTTATCCCCTCCCTCAAAATTGTTGGCCTTGTGCCAAAATTTGAAACCAGTATTATTGTGGTCTGTACCTAATTCCATAAATTTTAAAGTAAATGTGCAGAATTAATAGAAAAGTCATAATTTTAATCATGAAAGCAACTGAAGGTATCAAATTGGTCGATAATATTGTTTTAGGGAAAGTTATTAAGGATGAATATTATGAGTTGCATAAGAATCAGCAACCTTAAATGTTAAACTGACACAAGAAAATGCTCATGAGACTCAGTAACCAGACTACTAGTAGTGAATCCTGAGACTCAGTAACTATGTTAAACTGACTGACTACTAACAAATGAGTCCATAACTTGTTATATCTGTATGTTATTGAGTAACATCAGGCTCAAATTACTTCAACAATCGTAAGGGAAAGTCATAACTCTACCTAGCCATGTCAGCATTAAAAAACAAATCAGTGTGTCTGTTTATGCACACAAATAATATTTGATATAATTTTATAGATTGAATTATAAGACAAGTCCTGCCTTAGGGTTAACTTATCATATGAACTATGTTTAAATGTCGAGAAGATTATAGAATATTGATATTTCATTATTTAATCCAACTTTTATCTATTAAGCCATCCTTAATTCTCTTTCTTAATCAGTTTTCATTGATTATTATTTTTGTTGTTGTTATTATTTGGATTGTTAGAATTGTTAGAACATTTGACAAAATATCTTGTAATATTGCTTCCTGAGTTTACATCTCATTGAGACCAACTTCCATGATTGATAAAATTTTGTACTAGTCAAATACTAATCCATTAACTCAGCCAACTCCATTTCCACAAAATTTCAGGCCTTGAATCTATGTTTGAAAAAATTGTTATTGTTGTTGGTAAGGTAGTAAGCTAGCAGAATTGTTAATGTGCTGCACAAAATGTTTAGTGGGATTTCTTCCAGTTCTAGCAGAAGTACCAACCTTCAAGCAGTTTCTTGCTACTCATTATGTATTAAGGAGGTATTGGGTCTTCCCATAAATAATGTGTTTTTTTTCAATTGCACGAACTAAAATTCGGAAGCTGATAGGATAAACTACCTGCATCAACTTGCTATAAAAGCAGATAGTAATTTTACTTTGTCCTTATTCTTAGTGTAAGTTTTGAAGAGTGCAGTACAATTTTAACAGTTATTTTTTCAAAGCTATAATGGAAGTGACAAAGAATATATTCGGCATATTTTGCTTTATGAATTCAGTAAAAACAACAACACAATGGAAAGTGCGAGGAATATTAATGCAGTATATTGAGATTGCACAATAAGTGTTAAGCCAGTGTCAATGATGGTTCCAGAAATTCTGAGCTGGAAACTACAGCCTATAAGACAAACCCCTCCCTGGTAGATCTATAGAGCTTGATGAGAATGTTCTCCAAACCCTGGTGGAGCAAAATCCCATTGTAACTGTTGAGGAACTAGCAGAGAAACTTGGATGGATTTGGTTATTCAACCATTCACCAACACCTGTGTGCCATCAGAAAAGTTAGGAAATTGGGTCAATGAGTTCCTCACAATTTTTCCGAGTCTAATCACATGCAGAGAGTGAATGTGTGCTTTTCTTTGTCATGTCTCATAGTTGAACCTTTCTTGGACTGAATAGTGACTGGTGATGAGAAATGGGTTCTCTATAAAAATGTCAAGTGCCAAAGACTGGGTAAGGAAAGGAGAAACACTGGCACTCCAGGCTAAAGAAGGTCTTCACCCACATAAGGTGTTGTCATCTGTTTGGTGGGATATGAAAGGTTTAGTTCACTTTGAACTTTTAAACCCAAACCAAATGATAACAAAGGAGATCTACTGTAAGTAGCTTGAATGGCTTAAGTCAGCACTACAAGAAAAATGACCATCTTTAGTTTCAAGACAAAAAGTGTTTTTCCATCAGGATAATGCTCATTCACATACAGTGAGGACGACATTCCAAAAGCTGGAGCACTTTGAGTGGGAAACAATGCCTCACCCACCATATTCACTGGACAGTGCCCCATCTGATTATCATTTATTCTGCAGTCTTTAAAATCATTTGGATGGAAAATATATGAATTCTGTAGACGAGATCACAACAGTACTGAAGGAGCATTTTTCGTCATGGAGAAGTGAATTTTGGAAGAGAGGCCTTGCAAGCCTACCACATAGATGTAAGAGCATTGTAGAAAATGAAGAAGAGGATATTTTAGATTAAAAAGAACTTTATCTTAATTTTGAAAAATAAAAATATAAAAAAACTGCATTATTTATGGGATGACCCAATTCATTATATACACGTGCTCTCTCTCTCTCTCACACACACACTCATATATATACATGTACATAAATACATTCTGTCATATATATAAATAAAGCCATATATATAATATATACACACACACATTATACACATGTATATATATATATATATGCATATATATATATATATATATGTATATATATATATGCATATATATGCATATATATATATATGCATATATATGCATATATATATATATATGCATATATATGCATATATATATATATATGCATATATATGCATATATATATATATATATATATATGCATATATATGCATATATATATATATATATATGGTAATGTAGCAGTCCCAGGATGGGACGAATGTTACTCATATATATATATACATAAGACTCATTTTAGAAGTTGCTCTTGGTGTGCTCTCCATAGTATGTAAGAGTGGCAGATACCACACACATACACATAACAATAGAAACTTGGATATGATTATGAATCAATTCCTTTTGGGGTTGATAAAATAAGTGCCAGTACTGGGGTTGATGTAATCGCTGGCCTTTTTTTTTAAGAAAAGTTTGTTCCTTATTGACTCTTTGGTACCTCAGAACCTTAATTCTTGACAGATGGCTGTTTAGCTAAAAAATAGAAAGCTATGTTCATAATAAGTTAATGGTACAAACATGTAATGATATATATGATTTTATCAACATTTATTCCTGACTGTATTATTGTCATTTAAATGACAGTAAAGCAAATTTTGAGGTCATTTGTTGGTAGTAGAAACACTGAAGATCCAAAGATCTCTGGTCCAATCCCAAGTTTTGTCATATTAGCGAGGTTGAAATTATTACTATCATAATTATTCATATATACTATGTACCACTATTTTGGGGCAAAGAAAGCTTGTAAAATATACTTTGTGTATAATATACACAAGACTTTATCTTTGAGGAAATCAGCAATAGTGGGGAATGTTAAAAAATACCTTGGCCTTTTAGAATTACCATAATGAATCTATACTTCAAAATAGGTGAACCATGCTCCATCCTCTAATTTTTTTTGTGTTTGATTTTTTTTCTATATTTTTTTTCTAAGCAACTCTGGATTTTTGAGTTTTGAATGTTGGACATTCTGTGTTTATGTTAAAATTGCATCATTTAATATATATTTGATCTTTTTTTTTGTGTGTGTGTGTGTGTGTGTGTTTTGATCATGTTTGATTCTTATTGTAAAACAGACAGTTAGATTTCTCCATTCATAAATTTCTTTCCCAATGACTTTCATATCAAAAAACCCTCATTTTGTTTACTTTCATGAGGATTTAATTTTTTTTAATAAGGAAGGTTTCATTTTCAAAATTGCTTACTTTGTCATCATCATCATTTTTACACCCAAAGGTTGGACAAAACCTTTTTAACAAGCTTTCTGCCATTTGTTGCATTTCTTCTCATCTCTTTTGTGAGGTTTGGCTTCTTGATATTAGCCTTCATTTCCGCTCATGTCTCTTTTAGTCTTCCTTTTTTTACCAGCTGTTATCATCCACATATATTACATGCCATACCAGTGCAGCCATTGCTGGTATGAACATGTAATGTTTCATAAGTTAACTAAGAGTCTTTGAGAAATGAAAATGGTACTATATAATTTCTTTCAAATAATTTGTTTCAGTTAATCTATTGTCACAAGAAAATAAATACTTTTTTTCTTGAAATATGCTTTAGATTTCTAAATTTTGAATGCTCACATCACATGTCATTACATCAAGTAATATTATATATATATATATATACACACACTAATATACATATTAGTATACTAATACAGCGTTATAGTAATACATCTGTTTGTTGTCTACACCACTTGTCTTCGTCTTTTGTTTTTTTGTGAATTCTCCCTATATATAAATATTATATTATATATATATATATATATACATACACACACACACATATCTATAATATATATATATATATATATATATATATATATATATATATATATATGTATATATATATGTATATATATATATGTATATATATATATATATATTATATATATATATATATATATATATATATATATATATGTATAGTTATTTTGATTGCGTTTAGCTTGAGTCATGGAACAGATCGATCTTTTACAAATTTCTTTTTTCCTTGAAATCCGTCAAATAAGTATTTGCATTTTGGTTATATTTCATAAAAAAAGTACCCTTTGATCTTTACTAGTGTTGGCTGTAAAACTGCATCTATTATCTACAGACAGTTATAATTTGTTTGTTGTTTTCCTAGAGACTCAATTTACTTTTAATAATGATATACTCAGTTTTAATACATGTTGCTACAGCTGAACAAACATTTCTGTAAAGATTTTAAAGATTTTAAATCTCCTCAGAACTTTCTTTTATGCAGTTTTCTTTTTCTAAATGTTCTTTGGATTTAGTTGTATTGAACATTAGACATTTAGGATCTGGTAATTTTTTTTAAATAAAAAAAAAATTTTGCAATATATATAATTTAATATAATGTTAAAATCATTGAATAAAATAGAAAATATTTTTATATATATTATGTATATACTAAATGATTTAAACATCTCAACAATATATATCGACTGGATGGTCATGACTGGAACACATTTGAATTGATACTACGGAAGGTTATTGGAATAAAATTTTTGGGAGTGTAGAAGTAAATAAACAGAGATTAAAGTGAATAAACAGAAACTAAGTACCTTCTATCCTTTTGTACTGTTTCTATTTTGGTTTTACATTTTATTTCTGAATTGTTTCAATGTGTGAATGAGATATTAGTAAGATAGTTAACAACCTTGAGTAATAATGGTCTGAAGGAGATATTTATGAAATATAAGGAACATTTAATATATTTTCACTGTCATGATAAAATGTATTATAGTGATTCATAATCTGACACACCAGGTAATAGATATGTTAGGCCATTCCAAATATGGCTACAGAGAATGAGTGACATTTAGCTTTACCCTTTATATAATGGGTAAAATACACATCCATAAATTTTAGATTTAAAAATTTGTGGAAAAAAATGTTTATTATTATATAGTAATCAAAATTTGTGTAGTTTGACTTAGTGAGAGTATTAGAAGGGAGAGCTTTTGGGGTTATATATATACATATTGATGTTTAATCATTGTTATAATAAGACTAACCAAAATATGATAGAAGAAATTGTTCCAAATTTCTTTCAGCCAGCTTATATATGCTATAAGATACAGATTGGAAAAGTTTAAGAAATGTAAAAAAAAATGTATAAAACAAGAAAATCAAGAAAAATGTTTCTAACATTTTTCTATTTTTTTTTTTTAAGATATCATTATGAAAACTTTACCCTATGTTGGAAAAAATCCATTATAATTGCTAAATTTTGTTTATTTTGAAAAACTGTGTGCAATTTTCTGTGATAATCTTTGATGCTAAGGAATTATTAGGGAAACTCTGGAAGTTTATTTTGTCTTATCTAATGAAAGTTGGAATATTTGAAAATAATTTTTAGTTTTGGAGAATAATTTTTGTGAATTGTCCTTAATTGTTCTTTGTCTCTGTACAAATTTCTGTTGAATTGGTTAAGCTAGTGGACCAAATGAAAGAAGTTAATTAAGATAACAAATGTTTAATAAATATGATCACATTGAACAATTCAAATATAATTATTCAAGAATTTGATTGTATTTGTATGTTAAAATGTATTTCAATCAGCACAATGTTTTTCCCAATCTTTGATCCTGTTCTTAGAATTAGCATTAGTCTTTAATTGCTTATTTCAACTGCTTTGTACTCATCTTGCTGTCAGTTGACATTGACAAACTTAGTTGTGATGATTTTAGTTTCTTTATTGCTAATGAGGATTTAGTTAGATATTTGCTTACAGCACTCAGATGTTTGCATACTGCCTTGCCACGTGCATACTCCTATCACCAGCACTACATCCTATCACAAGCAATGGCACCACTGTTAAAAATGGTATTTAAGTACTCCTTTTGCTCCAAATTCAGGCCCACTCTACTCTTATCGAGGCTGTTGGATTTTAACCTACCTCAGAATCATCATCCATGACTAGGCAAGCAGAACTTAGTGCCAACAGATATCCAGGGACATGATGTCCATTTCTCATTCGTTTTCTTCACCTTCTGCATTTCGGTCTTCATACCGGAATCTTATGCGAACTTTGGGATCTCCTATTCGATCTAATTCTGTTGAGGTCAGTTTTTGCCATCTAGTCTTTTCTTTAAATTGCCTTTGTTTTTTAATTTATGAATTTGTGATTTATATGTTAATATGTTAGTAGAAAAAGAAATTATCTTTGATAGATGTAACAGTGTTGTTGGATGCTAAGAGAATTTGCTGTTGATTTTGTTATCAATGTTGATGTTCTTTTGCAGATTATTTTACACTATAATCAAAGTGGTAAGCTGGAAGAATTTTTACATTGTCGGACAAAATGCTTAGCAGAATTTCATTTGGTTCTTTACATTCTGAGTCCAAATTCCACTGAGGTCGTCTTTACCTTTCATCCTTTTGGGGGTCGATAAAAAAAGTACCAGTTGACCACTGGAGTTGATGTAATCAACTTAGCTCACTCACCTCAAATTGTTGGCCATGTGCCAAAATTTGAAACCATTATTTTTATACTGAAATAGCATTCTGATTTCTAACAACTTAAAAATATTTAATATTTACTGACTTCTTTTTCTTTATTTTGCTGTTTTTTTTTATTTATAATTACAGAAGTAATGTTCAGCTCACTCATGGATTTGGGTGGTTGAGGATTGTTTCATCAAAATTGTTTTCAATAAAATACAGAGAATGATGAGAAGAAAATTCAATAGTTGATATTTCTTATTTTGAAAGTGAGAAAATGGAATATTATTTAAGATTGATAATGGCTAATGAGTTTCCAGTTATTTTAAATCTTAAAAAGAACATTTTTATCAATTTTGTTACAGGATGGAATTAGAAATAATTTGTAAAATGTATTTATTGAAATGCTTTCTATATTCTGAAATTAGTTACATTTTTATTTAAGTAGATAGTGACATTGATGAATTACTTGCATAAAGTTAAATACCAATTGTCTTTGGAATTATGTTACATTGTTTTGCTAAGGAGGCAGATGTAGCTGAGTTGATAAGGGGATAGTTGCAACTGAGTTTTTAAGGAGACAGGGTTTTAATCAAAGCCTTGACTATTTATCTCTGCTGCATTTGCACCTAACAAAATGACACAGTTTACTTATCAGCTACTAGGTATTGACTTAAGGTATAGTTCACTACTATAAACAGAACTGTATGACTGACAATGTTTGTAAATTAAAAGTGGTGAGTTGAAATTCTCCTGAGAACTAAAACAACATAGGAAGCCACTCCAGTATTTTACTTTGATGTTAACAATGCCAACATGTATTTTACAGACAAGAAAATAAATTTTGAATGCAATAAAGCTGTACTGCATTCCAAATTTACTTGTCTGTAAAATACCAATCACATTCGATGCTTCCAAAGTTTGTTTGAAAAATGTCGTCACATTTCAAAAGCTA
This sequence comes from Octopus sinensis, assembly GCF_006345805.1. Taxonomy (NCBI): domain Eukaryota; kingdom Metazoa; phylum Mollusca; class Cephalopoda; order Octopoda; family Octopodidae; genus Octopus; species Octopus sinensis. The sequence continues at coordinate 34,383,511 of NC_043005.1, forward strand.
TAATTTAGCTTTAAAATTGACGGTAAGTATCAGTAGGCCATTTAGCATAATGATAGAGTACTTAGCCAGTATCTGAGGGGTACAAGTTCAACTCCCATAGCTGTCTGCCGGCAACTTTTTTCCATCTTATAAGAATAAAATACCGTCTTTCTGCTGTTTTCACCGCTATACTGCATTCGAAATTTACTTTCTAGTCTGTAAAATACAAAAACACATACAATGCTTACAAAGTTTGTTTATAAAATGTTATCGAATACTAATATGCATTTTTCCATCGGTGTCTCTGCTACCAAATTCATTACAGGTTGTTAGTTTTACTTTATGAAAGTGAAGTTATTGATTGAAAATTGACCTTTGTTAAATTGGAGGGAAAAATACTTCCTTTTCCTGATAAGTGATATTAATGTAAAAAAGGGAAAAAATAAATTTAACTGTCTAAAAATAATTTTCCTTTTTTTTTTTGCAAATTAAACTTTATAAATACCTGAAATATAAGACTTTGGCAATGTGACAATGTTTATATTAATTACACTAGTTTTATCTGAAAATTAAAAGAAATCATTAAATCACCTCTTTGTTTCTATTCATCTGTTTAAACAAAAATTCCACCTGTATTTTACTATTCAAAAATTTTATTTTGTAGATTAACATATTACAACTAATAATCTCGCAACGTAAAAAAATTATTAAAGATAACTAGTTATTTGTTCTCTTTGGACTAAAATCTCAAGAAAACAGCTAAAGGTTATTTCAACTTAACACTTTATTTGTAGACTATTAAAATAAGTAATCATAAAACATCAGATCAGAATATTTGTTCAGCTCACTGTTTAAAATGTTATGTTTATGAAATAGTTTGTTTCTGTTCTGATTTCAATCATGTTAAACAATGCTTATTTCAAAACAGATAGTATTGATTGTGTAATTATAGAGTTTTGGCATACTACCAGGAGTATTTCAGCAGGTATAAAACAGTTTTCTGTCTTCATTTGAGTTACTATAGTCACATCCTGCTATAAAAAGAAAATATTATTGGGAGATGTCTGCAAATAGAAATGATCTGATAACAAATAACCTGTTTCATGAACTGTTGTCATTACAAATTTATATTCTTCCATACAGCATTTCATTTTAAATAATTGGAAACAACAAAATATTTCCAAGTGTTTGAAATGTGGCAACCATTGCAGAATTGTTGAACTTTACACTTATTACATACTATAATATTATCTGGCCTCCATGCCGGTCGCACGTAAAAAGCACCATCCAATCGTGGCTGTTGCCAGCCTCACCTGGCTTCCGTGCCGGTGGCACATAAAAAGCACCTTCCGATCGTGGCCGTTTGCCAGCCTTGTCTGGCACCTGTGCCGGTGGCACGTAAAAAGCTCCCCCTACACTCACGGAGTGGTTGGCGTTAGGAAGGGCATCCAGCCGTAGAAACATTGCTAGATCAGACTGGGCCTGGTGCAGCCTTCTGGCTTCCCAGACCCCAGTTGAACCGTCCAACCCATGCTAGCATGGAAAGCAGACGCTAAACGATGATGATGATGATGATTGTTTTGAACTATACCATTTAAACTATTATTATTATTATTGAATGAGAGAGCTTGCCATCAAAGTGATACTGCGATAAAATATACGAAGCCCAGTATACCCATCATGACTACTCGTCTGATAAGGGTACACCAAGTACATGCATCACAACCATATGTGCACGACATGGTGATCTCTTATCGAGATAAACAGTGCATGACTTTGCAGGTGGGGCCCAGTTAGAATTTTCTTCAAGTTGAGTAGCTCATCCCACTAAAATGATCCTTGAATAAGGGTTGTTTAAGGATGTTGAGTGAAACAGCCATGTTTCCAGAGGTGAAAAATTCAAACTCCAAAGAATTCCTCTCAACTCATGGCTGTGATGCTTCCCCACTACTTCTGTTCATGATCAAAGATGCACATATTGTTTGCCAACAAAGAACATGCTCAACTGGTTAAGGTCAAAAAACTGACAAGCAAGTCTGTGGTATTGAATATTTGCTGTAGCCCATTTGTTATACCAAGACAAAACAATGTACATGATAACACTTCTAATCAGTTAAGATCAGAAGCTATGAGAGCCACTGCCTGGTACTGCACCAGGGCATTTATTATTATTATTATTATTATTATTATTTATTACATATATTTAACTTTTAGAGAACATTGTTTTTAGATCTATTACTTTTGTTGAAGCATTAATTTCATGAAAGAAGAATTATACCTGATAATTGTAATTGATAATGCTTCATTCTTTTCCTTTATTTTCTCTCACATATTTCTCTAAGTAATAATGAAAATAAGAAAACTGAGATGTTAGATACTGAACAAGGAATGTAGGTTAAATAGAAAGTGAGCCAGTGGAGCTGACAAGGGTGCCAAGTATATAGATTCTATCTGAGACAAATGGGACAACTTTTAAAGATAGTAACTAAGGTGTTAATCATTAAGAGGGTGTGGCAGACGTTACATACATTCTTAGTTGACTGATTAGAAGGTGTATGAATGTGTATGACTGGTAAGACAACAGTATTGTCAATTGTTGAAATTGTTAGAAGATATAAAATTTCAGTAACAGAAATTTAAGTAACGATAGTAATAGAAACAACCACAGTGAAATTAATAATAGATACACATTTGGGGCTTAAAATATGCATTATTTCAGTCACAAAATATCATTATTGGGTTCACATATTCTGTAGTTTTATTCAACACTCTACTGATTATACAATATGCTTTTAATAATTTCTAACATTTATTTAGTGGTCCAATAAGAAAGCCTCTGTTGTTGCTTGACATGCTAGAGGCGACAGCAAAGTATCTTTCAAATTACACCCCTACAACTTTAAAAAGGAAGGACACATTACACAATGTGGTCTTGGATGCATTATATCTGGATAGAAGAAGGAATGCTCATGACTGGAACACTTTTGATTGTAAGCTTCCCTACCAGTTTGATACCAATATACATCACTAATGACATATTTTATTGACCCTCTAGAATGATGGAAGGTAAATTTAGTCATAGTAGAATGTGATATCAAAATGTAACAGGTTGGAAGTCGCTATTACAAAACAATTTGTCCAGTACCATCAACATTACTACCATTAGTGATGTACAAAAGCAGAATTGCAGTTGGTGTGGGTTTTGACCAAGTTGTATGCTACATTGGTCACAATAAATTTAAGTAATCATGTGATGACCCATAATAAAACCTCTTACAAGAATATGTTTGCAATGAGAAAACATGATCATGTTTGAAATCAAATTATTTTGAAAACCATCATATATATATATATATATATATATATATATATATATATATTATTTACTAATCCTTGACCTATCATAACATTGAGAATGTGACAGCTGACAGTTGAAATGGTTGCACTAGCACTAGGTTGGTAGTTGTTTTCAGCTGGGTAAACTGAAAGGAAGTGCCTTGCTCAAGGACAAAATGTACCACCTGGTTCAAGAATTGAACCAATGATGTCATGATCATGAACCCAAGAAATGTAATAAGAACTTTCTACAAGTATCATTTTGATTGGTCCATCTATTTTACTTTAATGAGGTGGAGAAAATATACTGCATGTCCAGTAACTTTGTAGCAATAATAATTAAAATTCAGCTTAAAATCATTTAATCTGTTTTATATTGATTTTGTAGTTAATAAAATCACAAATTTCCAGTCTAAACTGCATCTTTTCAGTGTGATGAAATTTAAGATTGGCAGAATCAAGATAGTTTTTGAAATAAGGAAGATATTGAATATAATACTGGTAAAATCTCTGCAAAAGGCATTGATTTTGATTTTGATTTTTCCAGTTTCAGCTAATGAGCTGTGGCCATGCTGGGGCACCGCATATTTGTTTTTATTTTAGAAAAATTGAATTGACAAAATACTTTGATGTTGCTTTTGCTGGGAGAATGTGCCAAGAAAGGAATAGCAATCTGATTGGATTGATGAAATATTTAAATAATCCTCGTTTAATTTGGGATGAACTCGACTCATTTCTTACTTTGCAATCAGAAACTTGGTTGCCAAATATGGCAAAGAAATGGTTTGGAAGAATGTCAACCACTTCATAAGACTTCCCTTCTTATTCTGAGTTAGAACTCATGATAACTAAATCACTCACTCCATCTCCATTTAATATTTACTTTTCTATGCTTGCATGGAGCAGATGGAATTCAGTGAGACAGGTATTTTTTTATAGCTCAAAGCCTTTCTTGTCACCAACCCTCAATTGTTTCTATGTAAGGTAGTATTTTCTCTTGGCTGCTTGTTTGATGGTGACAGTTGTGCAATGTTAACACAAGGAAAGAGAGAGAGAGACACACACTCACACACACACACATGCACATACACAGATGAGGAGCATCTTTCAGTTTCAGTCTACCAAATCGGTTCATAAGGCTTTGGTCAGACTAGAAATATAGAAAACACTTACTTAAGGTACCATCAAAAGAAAAATCCCTGCCACAGAGATTAAATGTTACCATTAATAAAACTTTTGACGACAATGCTATGATTTAAAAATTAAATATTGTCAGAGAGTTAGACTGCAGAAACTCTACCTTGCCCACTGTCCTATTCCTCCAACTTACATCAGTGTGGAGAGAGAGAAAGAGTCAGATAACAACTTTTCTGTAGTAAAACTCTTTGTTACAGAATTATTATCAAGCTCAAGTGACAATACCATCAACATTGCTTCTGGAGACTATATTATCAATTTGATTGAAATATCTTTTAATAGTCAGGAAAATTTACATTTTCTTTCATTTTGGGATTTGGTTTGCAAGGTTCTTTATTTGAGTTTGTGCTTTGAAGCATATTTTGTTGTGTCTGGGGAGAGTCATTCTCTTTTAGTGCCTTATTATTTAACACACTCATTGGTAAAATTTCTTCTCATTTACTTATTTTTCCTAAAATTTTCATTGTGTTTTGCAACCTCTGCAATAGTCATTGACTCTGTCCAGCATCCGAGCTGCATTCTTTTTTTTTGTTTGTGTGCATGTGTGTGGGTTAGTGTGTGTGCATATGATTGTATGTATGTATGTATGTATGTATGTATGTATGTGTATACGTTTGTAAGGTTGTGTATGCATGTATGTGTGTACACAACAATACATTTTCTTTAATTTTTGTAAATTTTAAAAAGTTTTCTGTATAAGTATACATGTGTTTTAAATGGAATAAATGTTTTGAGGTTCATGAAAAACACCATTTGAGTGTGGCCATTGCCAGTACTGCCTGACTGGCCCTCATGCCAGTGACACATAAAGCACCCTCTACACACTCGGAGTGGTTGGCATTAGGAAGGGTATCCAGCTGTAGAAACTCTGCCAGATCAGCTTGGAGTCTCGTGTAGCCATCTGGCTCGCCAGTACTCAGTCGAACCATCCAACCCATTCCAGCCTCGAAAGTAGACGTTAAACGATGATGATGATGAGGATTGCTGCTTTCTAATGTTTGAAACCCTGAATTACTAAATAAGTGATTTAAAAAGGGAAAATAAAAAATATGAGGTCTCTTGTGAAATTCCTGGAAATCTGCTTTTTTGTTTCTTTTTTTTTTGTTTCATACACTTGATTTCTCAGGAATAAGTTCTGGGAAACTGAGAAGCCCTAGTACATAGTACAGGGTTATGGCTGCATCATCATAATCATCATCACAACCTTGTACTAAAAGAAAAAATGGCTCCAATGAAGGAGAATTTTTTTTTAACTTTAGAATTTGTGAATTGTGGAAAGAAAATTTTTTAAAATTTACCTTTCTTTTGTATATGAACAGAAATTTTGACTCTTATAAAGAGTATCCATTTTTAATAGAAGTATTAATGCTACATAATATTAGTTTAACACAAATAAACATTTGTGTATTGAATTAAAAGATTTATTTTGTATATTGTTTATATTATTAATTGTAATTTTGAATATTTTTATTAAAATTTTAGTTTGCTTTTCTTATTGAAAGATTAAGATGGGCTAAAAGCTAAATTTATGAAGAGCTATATTATGAAGTTGAATGTTTTATTTATTAATTTAAAGTTTTATGAGAGGAAGAAAGAAAGATAATATAAGCTCTATATTAACTGTATACTATTAAATGTTATCTAATCATCAAATAGATGAGGCTGCATCTCTCTCTTTCTCTCTCATGCACATACATACACATGTACACACATGAATGAATTTTGATGGGCAGATTGTTTCTTTTATCTTTTACTTGATTTATTAATTGGACTACAGCCATGTGTGTGTCATATCTTAAAGGGTTTAGTTGAACAAATCAACCACAGTACTTGTTTTTTATTAAGTCAGGCACTTATTCTCTGTGTCTTTTTTGTTAAACTACTAAGTTACAGTGATGTAAACAAACAAGTTGCCAAGTGTTGAGGGGACAAACACACACACATCATGAGTTTCCATATAGTTTCCATCTCCCAAATTTACACACAAAGCAAAGTATTGGTCAGCCCTGAGCTATAGCAGACACTTGCCCAAGATGTCATTTAGTGGGATTTAACCCAAAATCATGTGGTTGCAAAGTGAGCTTCTTAACCACACAGCCATGCCTGCACTTATGTTTACATGTTCTTTGTTTTCTTTTTTAAAGTTAGTTTCATCGATTTATGGCTATATAAGTAAATATTAGCTCTATTTCAGTTTCATCTCAATGATTTTGTATGTCAAAAAAGATCTCATACCAGATCTTTATATAGGTTTCTCACAGCATTAAACCAGGGCCTAAATAAGCTATTGAGTATCATTTGATATTAAAGGAGAGACTTGGGCACCATATTTATCTTTCATTATTTACCAAAGCAATGTATATAGGTGTTTACTTATATTCTAGTGCAATGAAAGGCTACAATTTGACTATTGAATTATCAAACATAAATTGTTTCATACTTGTTATTACTGATAATAATAAATAAAGGAGTTAAGTTTATGGAAATTGATTGATTGTCTTTTTATCCCTTCCTAAAAGATAGGCAATCAATAATCATGGCTTGTATTCTTTTGCAATCTATGGTACTTTCATTTTATTGATTCACTCCTTAATTAAATCAGTCTCAGTATGGTAGAGCCATGTAGTTGAAGCTGGTAAACAATTTCCTTGAGAAACAAATAAGATATTATTTTAAAGGAAAATACTAACAAAAACTAATGAAGGTAAAATGTTGGATTAAAATCACCAGTTCAGTACACTGAGTATTTCCTTTTTATCAATGTATTTTATTTTCTTCTACATAAAAATTATAGCTTTGTGGTTAAGATGTTAATTTTGCTATCATGTGATGTGATTGGGCTTACTTGAACAAGTGTTTTTTTTTTTATTGTCCTGCATGTGCCATATCCTTGCAAGTGCTGAAGCCCATGGGAGGTATATTGTGTGTGTGTGTATGTGTGTGTGTGTGTGTGTGTCTGAGTGAGTGTGTGTGTGCGTGTGTGTGTGCATGCATGCACATGCACACATTAACAGTTCATGGTACCACCAATAAAAGGATTGAGCAAAAACATCTTGTGATATTACCCCTTACCTTCATGTTGTGTTCCTTTACACCTATAGCACCCTTGTCTTTCATTTCTTGGGGTTGATACCAGAAAAGTGGTAGATATAAATGCTAAAAGCCTTAAAAGTGCTACAACTCCTGTAGTGAAATGATAAAATACTACTATTGTAAAAAGAGACAATAGTCATGTGCAGAAGATACTTTTAGACACTTAAAATCTGTTGCAGATTGATTCTTTGTGTATCTAGACAAGGCTCTTCATTCTATATAACACAGTTGATATAACTTTAAAAAATAGGTAGTAAATCATCTAGGAGTGTTACATAGTCTAACATTTTATCCAGGAGACTTTCCTACTTTGTACTTGAATTTGGTGTAAAAAATTGGAGCCTCTTTTATACTTGATAGACATCTTACTATTCACTTTTAATGTAGCTACTTCATAGTATTAAAACAAACATAAATTCCAAAAATTTATATAAAATTTTCTAAATTTGCATTAATCATCCCACCTATGTTGGAGAACACAGATGTTACAAATGGAAATGTGTCAATAATCTTTTTCTAAGCTGCATCACCAACTTTTACTTGGGTTGGATACTAATTGGGTAATTCTTATATTTTAACTCTTATTTTCTTATATATTACTGTTATTTATTTTATCAACCACAAAAAAAAAAAAAAAAGGAAAAGCAGAATTGACCTTGGCAGGATTTGAACTTAGAATCCTGGCAGGATTCAAACTCAGAAAGTATTTGGTTTGGTATTCTACAGTTTCTGCTCCATCTCACCACTATTTTTTTTGAAGATGAGAATAAACACTGCTTGTTAGCAGTGTTTATTCTCATGAATTTTGGCTTTAGTAGCCCATGCTCTTAACCACTATGCCATATGCCCATTCTTCGAAGAAAGGTGTGGTTATAATGACAATTATGATGATGACAGTGATGATAGACAATAAAACAATGATACCTATAAGAATGCTTTAAATTGTTAATTATTATAATGAAAAACATGAGCATAAATTCTTTAATATTCTTAAAATTTCTTTCCCTTGCTAATAAAAGCTGTTTTCTGTTTATTCTGTCATTAATAATTGTTACTGTATCCTCTGCTTATGTAATCTAACAACTTCAGTTCTTATTTACATTATTTACAATTGATGGATATTTGTCCTCATCTTGTTTGTTGTTAACACGTTTCGACTGATATACCCTCCAGCCTTCATCAGGTTTGTTGGGGAAATTTCGAACCTGGGTTCTCATTCCAAAGGTTATTTTTTGATGTTGTTGTTATTGTTATTATTATTATTATTATTATTATTATTATTATTATTATTCAGGTCACTGCCTGAACGGGCATATGGCATAGTAGTTAAGAGCGTGGGCTACTAACCCCAAGATTCAGAGTTCGATTCCAGGCAGTGACCTGAATAATAATAATAATAATAATAATAATAATAACAACAACATCGAAAAATACCTTAGAACTTGAAATCTTGGGGTTAGTAGCCCATGCTCTTAACCACTATGCCATATACCCGTTCTTCCAAGAAAGGTGTGGTTATAATGACAATTATGATGATGACAGTGATGATAGGCAATAAAACACATTGTTTCTTGGAATCACTGCCTAAACAATCCTTCAAGGTTTTACTATTTCCAGTAGCTTCTGGAAGTCTCTATAAGGTTGCTTGATCTGAGAGCATTGTTTCAAAAATTGAATTGTATATTATGTAATCATAGTTAAGTATTACTTGAGAAAATGAGAGGAAATGGTCATAACGTGAGTACTGTTGATCATAGGTTTACTGACCTAGGACTTACAAAAAAAAAACAACTTACATTCTCAACATTGCCTAAACTTGTATAAGGTGGCTTGGGATTTATTAGAATAAAGTATTTCAGTCCTCAACAGTTGACTATTTCCAGAGCCCAGAGTATTTCACTGTGAAACTTGTTTCTCTCTTTGGGGAAACTGCACTTCCTTTGATCACTGGCATCCTGATCGATAAACCAGATCAATAAACTGTTTTATATTGAAACTCTTCATCCTCTCTTTCATTGTGTTTCTGTTCTATTTCTGCCTCTTCTGCTGTTGCTGTAATGGACTTTGACCTTCACAACATTGCAACCTCTACATAATCCACAAATAAGTTACCTGTTGTATACAACACTCTTCTCATCTATACCATACAAATTTTCCTTTGGTTCAAAACTGTTTTAATGGATCTCTTTCCTTCTTCACAGTTTGTACAGTAGACAAATCACCAAATCTTTCATCAAAACAATAACTGTCAAAATCTTACCTATATCTTCTAATTTGGCAACCCCACCAACTGATTATGGTAATGTTCATCATTTGATGGGTTTGTTAAAAAAGATCCAAGACAGTATATATTAATCTTAATTCTGTTGTTTAGTTTTGTTTATATATTTATATATACTCTTACAATACTGTAAGTTATTTAAAATAAAATGGCTGTGTGGTTAAGAAGTTTGATTCTCAACCACATGATTTCAGGTTCAGTCCTGCATGATACCCTGTATAAATCTCTTCTGTTATAGGTCTGGGCTAACGAAAGTCTCCTAAGTAGATTTGGTCTTTGCTAACCAAAATCTTCTAAGTAGAAACAGAAAAGAAACTTGTTATCTGCCCGTCCGTCCGTCTGTCTGTCTGTCCATCCATCTTTCTACTGATTGATGTATCTGTGTGTGTGTGTGTGTGCACATGTGTGTGTCTGTATTTGTTTTTATTTGCACTCGCTTATTTGTAAGATATGACATTTGAATAGTATTGCTGGCACTTCTGTCAATAACTTATTGGCTTGTTTCATACCTTAAAAACCATGTGGAATACGACCCCTTACTTGAAAAATAGATATGGGTTGGCTTCAGAAAGGTCATCCAGCTGTAAAAAATGTTTTTATAGGCTATTTTTCTAACCCATGCTAGCAATAAACATAAGCAATAAAACCAAGTGAACTCATATGCCTATATAAGAAATATCATTGGGAGATAAAAAAAAATAGAGATATATGCATGAAGATAACTAAAAGACAAAAAGACTCTTTCAAAAATCTCGTGTCACAATTTCAAAAATGTTTAATCAATTAATTTTGTTATCTAATAATTAAGATGATAAACACAATCTATTGCTTATGGCAAATTTGATGCTATATTAGTACACTCATGATTGCTTTGTTGAATAATGGCACTTTTGTTTGATGACTGGTAAACTACTAATAAAATGATCATTTTTTTTATGCTGTTGAAAATGATGTAAACATATGCTTGTTATTTATTCAAGTATACATGAATTTGTGTAATATTATATATCAGTGCAATATATTAAAACAGTAAAATTAAAATTAGAAAACTCTGGGTGGTACATGGTGAAAAGTTTTGGAACAGTAGTTTTGTTGTAGGCTGGATTATCATTATCATCATCATCACGTCCATATTCCATGTTAGCAAGGATTAGATAGATTGACAAGATTTGATTGGTCGGAGGGCTGCATCATATTCCACTGTCTGCTTTGGCATGGTTTCTATGGCTGGATACTCTTTCTAGCATCAATCACTTTGCAATGCATACTGGGTGCTTTTTTTATGGCATCAATACCAGTGAGGTTGCCATACAGCATGCAAGAAAATTCCCTCTGAGTGAATGAGTCTACAGTAGAGAGGAAAGCAGTTTTATGCCTGGAGAAAAGGGGTTTATTAATGAGAGAAAGAACTGGAACAGGACAGGTTTCTTGCTGTAGAGAAGCAACATGTTACTCACATTATGGAAGAAAGGGTGGAGCAACAGGGCTAGAACTGAAGAAAAATGAAATAGTGGTGATGAAGTGTCAGGATGGAGCTTCAAAGTACAAAATGAGAAGGAGTGGGTGCAGAAGAATTGAGAATATGTGGGGAAGTGGTTGTGTATATGAGAGAGAGAGAGAGAGAGAGAGAAATGGGCAAGGTAAGGATGAGTAGGTGACAACTGCAAAAACTGCGTAAGATTGAGGAGTTGATGTAGTGAATGGTGGATAAGGGATAGGAAGAAAAGAAAAATCATCTTTATGATTTTGATGCTCATAACCACAATGTCCACAGACAAGCAATATAAGTTACACTGTAAGCCATGTTACAAATATGTCATATATATTGCACTACTTGCCCATAATAGAGTGGATAAGTGTCAAATTCCTGCATGGAAAGCAGGAAGGTTCGAAAGTCTAGGCCTAGCCCTAGTATATGTGCACACACATACGCACATATGCATACACACATGTATTACATTTACAAGGAAAAGGTTGGCAGTTAATTTGAAGTTCCACTTAGATAGAAACAAAACCATTTAAAACATTATTTTATGACTGGGGAGAGTCATTCTCTTTTAGTACCTTATTATTTAACACACTCACTGGTAAAGTTTCCACTCATTTATTTATTTTTCCTAAAATTTTCATTTCATCTTGCAACCTTTTCAATAATCATTACCTCTGTCCGTTATCTGAGCTACATTCTTTTTGTTTGTTTGTGCACGTGTGTGAGTCAGTGTATGTGCGCATACACATGTATGTATGTATTATGTATGCATGCATGTAAGTGTGTGTATGTATGTGTGTGTGTGTGTGCATATATATGTATGTATGTGTGTACATTTGTATGTATGTATTCTGCATATTCATGTTTGTGTTTGTGTGTTTTTATGTGTATGTGTGTGTTTTCATGTGTGTGTACCTCTGTCTCCTTGTGTGTGCATGTCTGTGTGTGTATAGATTTTTGTGACTATGTACTGTCTGTATGTATGGATGTGTATCTCCATATGTGTGGATGTGTGTCTCCGTATGTGCCCTTGTGTCAAGTGAAGTGAGTGTGTATATGGTCATGTGTTTCAGTCTTCATTTGCATTTGTGTGTGTAAATGTGCTTGTCTGTTCATATTACCTATGTACCTATGTCTATCTGTTTACATTCATATCTATTTGTATACATACATGTGCATATACATACATGTACACACACACACATATATCTACATAACAGCCCACTAACTATTCTACCTGTATATAAATATAAACTGCGGGTATGGGGGGTATGATCATGTACTACGTATATTTCCTATTTAGTACTGGGGAGGTTTCATTTATGAGGACGTACACATGTGCATATACAAAAAAGTAAACACACACACATCTACATGTGGATGTCAGGTTGACCCAGGTTGCCCCCATGTTGGCCCTTGGTATGTTGATAGAGAATGGAGAACTGTTTTTTGTCATCTTATTTTCTCAAATGTTCATGTAGTCTTTCTGCAATGCTCCTAGACTAAATGAACATTTAAGACAATATGACAACAAAAAATAGTCCTCCATACTCTATCAACATACCAAGGGCCAACATGGAGGGAACCTGGGTCAACTTGACATCCGCATTTTATCCAAGCACCCAAAGGACAAAAACCTCAGACAAATACAGGAGCACATCCTCATAAATGAAACATACCCTGTACTACATAGAAAATATACATAGTAGGTAATCATACCTCCATACCCACAGTTTATATTTATATACAGGTAGAATAGTTAGTGGGCTGTTATGTAGATATGTGTGTGTTTACTTTTTTGTATATGCACATGTGTAGGCAAATGAATATGAATGTAATCAGATAGATATTCAGATGGATAGGTACATAGGTTAATATGAACAGACAAGCACACATACACACACACTTCACTTCACACAAGGACACATATGGAGACACACATCTATACATATGGAGACACACATCCATACATACAGACACAGTACATTGTCACATACAAACACATACAAACACACACACACACAAACACACAAACACAATTGCATGAATATACAGAATACATACATACAAACACACACACATACATATTTACATATGCACACACATACATGCATACACACACTTGCATACATACATACATACATGCGCATGCACACACACACTGACCCACACACACGTGCAAAAACAAACAAAAAGTACACAGCTCAGATAACAGACAGAGTCAATGACTATTGAAAAGGTTGCAAGATGCAAGGAAAATTTGAGGAAAAATAAATAATTGAGAGGAAACTTTACCAGTGAGGCACTAAAAGAGAATGACTCTCCCCAGACACAAAATATGCTTCAACACACGAACTCAATCCAAAAACGAAATTATTTTATGAGTTTTTTTTTAAACCACAAGGTGAACAATACCCCCAAATTGTTCATCTCCCCAATTTAGGGAAGGTAATATGCGAAGGATACACTAAATCTTTGTGTTAATACTTTCTTTTCAGAGTATGAAGAAGCAAAGCTGGAAGTGAATTTACTAAAAATTTTGAAAAACAATCGTAACTTTAAATGACAAAAGACCAATAAATGCTACAGTATATCAAATCATTAATTCTGTTTGGTTTGAATATTTTCTTCACATTTCAGATTTAAGTAGTAGTTTTTTTATAATCAATTTAGTGTTAATTGACTTTTGATGAAAGGAGATATATTTATTTCAGAGGTGCACTGGCTAGACAAGTGATTTGATCTGAGACAGTGTGTTGAAACTAAAACAATTACACGATGAAAGACACATATTAACTATTCAAAAACACATAAAGACTTAATTTCACTTAAACATTTATTATTTATAGATTTAATATATTGTATTTTTAGTAAGTGATTAAAAATTATCTGTTTATATTTATCAGGATGACAGTGATGAAAGTAACTCCTTGTCTGGATCCCATATTGAAGTTAATACAGTCTCAGGAAACCTTATCCAACATCCTAAACCAAGTCCAAAAAACCTTAAAAAAATCAAAGCAATTCAAGAATGGGAGATAATTAATGGATTGAAAGAGGGAGAGAAATGTGAAGAAAAACCAGAAAAATATCAGGGATATTTACTTAAAAAACGAAAATGGCCCCTAAAAGGTTGGCATAAGGTAGGTTAACTCTCTTTTATATCATTAGTTCTTTTGTTTGATTTATTTTCTTAAACCATTCTTTCTTACATTTGGTATGAAGCCAAATTGGAAAATATAAATCTGTTTTCTCAAAAATCAGCTTTGATGTAATAAAGGCCAGTAAGGTAGCCTTTATGCAGTCACTTAATCTGCTAGAAATAACAGTCAAATCACTCAAACTACACTGCTATGTTTAAAAGAGGCTGTGTAATTCTAGGTACACTATCAGAGTAAAATGGGTTAATCATGGTTAAAAGAGTTTTGATCATTTGTCTGTTCAATCAAGGATGACCTGAACCAAATAAAAAACAGCTTTGTGATATATATGAGAATGTTCTAATGAAAAAATAATTAATGGATTTGTTTCTCAAAAACAACTTAGATAACATTAAGATTGTGCAGCCATAAATCTCACAATTATTTTAAAAGTAAAAAATTATGTTTGTCATATACAAAATAAATACTTTAAAAATGAAAGAATTAATTTTTTTTCTTATCTTTATCAAATCATTCTATGGTTATAATATTTTTTTAAATCATACAAACATCTAAAACTGTCATATTTACAGTTATTTGATCATCAGGAAATACACATTAATTTTGAGTGCAAACTGGATAAACAATATCTGACAGTGGTTATGTGTTAATGAGGTGAGAGAAAAATGTTGAAATAAAAAAAATAATTATATTTGTACTCTTAATGTAACACTGGTTCATAGTGTGAGTTTTTGGTAGCAATAATGTGAAGAGAATTTCTCAAAACTGATTAAAGAATCTTTTTTTACTGATTTGTATTCATTGAAAATATTTTGACCAAATATGTATGGAATT